>NC_053023.1:13189631-13308396 GCF_003073215.2 Triticum urartu
CTGGCGTCGCCTGCTCGGCCCAGATCTGGGCCCTTCGGGCCCATCTGGGCCTGGGCGGGCCGGCGGCGGGGATGGTCTCCGGCGTGGCTTCTGGAAGGCGGAGGAGATGCGACGAGCGGCTGGGTGCCGGCGACGACGACGCCGGCCTGCTGCATCGCAGCCGGCGGGGCTTAACGGGCCCGCTTCGGGCCTGGCTGGGCCAGGGGTGGCCCGGCATGCCCCTCTGCCGCGTCCGGAAGGCTACCGCGACGGTGCCGGAGGCACGGGCCTCCCGCATGACGGCGGTGGAGGTGGTTCCCTCCCGCTCGACGTCGGTGTTGCTGCTCCCATCGTGGTGAGCTTCTCTCCGGTCCTCTTGGCCTCGTGGTGGTGTTCATAGTGAGGCGGCGTGGGTGGCGGCGGTACTGCGTTGGCGCATGGTGGTGGGCGACGGTTTGGCAGGTCGGTTCCGTCCGGTTGGGCGGTTGGGGTTGGAATGCGGGAGAAATCCCTGCCGGCTTCGGCCCCGACACGGTGACACCTGCGGGCGCCACCATTCCTTCCTGGAGGGTGTCGGTGGTATCCACCCCCCACCTCCCTCCGCGTGCCCGGGGAAACCTGAGGACTCGTCCGGGCAGCAGCATCGTCGGCGTCGCATCCCTTCTTGGAGGTGCTGCTTGGATCGCGGCGGATCGGAGCGTTGGTCTGTGGTGTTTTGTGTCCGGTGGGCGCCGCGGTGGCGGGTCATCCGCGCTTTGCCAAGCTGCCGTGGTTGGCATTTGTTTCTTCTTCTTTTTCTTGGTGTGTTGTGCTGCTCGCCACATCGTTATCTGTACTCGATGTTGGTTGCTTTGGAATACAAAGCGGGGGGGGGGGGGGGGGGGGGGGGGGGAACCCTTTTTCGGTATAAATAGTTGAAGACTAATAAATTTGTAGCTGTTTCACATCTTCACTGCAAGAGTAATTTTTTAGATAAAAGGCTCAAGCCCAGCTTCGATTGATTGCTACAATAAATTTGCTGGGCATACCAGCTTACAGTACAGAATAAAGTTTTTGACATCACCTCCAGCTGCCTGACCAAGAAGGTTAAGACCACATGACGGAGATCCTTGCTTGAGTTGCTGCCATTTCACTGTCAGCATGCATATCAATCAGGTACCGGTGAGCGATTCATTTGGAAGGCTCATGATTACTGCCGCTTTTACTCTCCTCACTTGGTATATTTCCTTGTCATGCATGTTTTATCAGGAAAATAGCATGAGGAATCCTTGATTATTTCTGGTTGAACATCCAAGGGAGGACTGGTAGTTTGAAGTTTGAGTGGCTCTGTGAATATTGCATTCATTGTCCAGAGCATTTCCTTGGGCGAGGTAAATCCGTCGGTGTGACGGTAGAACAAGTGAGCTGTCCTACAAAACCTCCAGAACAGCTCCTTGCATGGCCTAGGAACAACACGGTCTTCTCTAACAACCATCCTTAGCAGCTCTCTCCGGCATAAGGCTATAGACTCCTGTGTCGCCTGTTGAGCAGCTTCTATGGACATGGAACCTCCACTCTGAAGAACAAGCAGTGAGATGATGTTCGGTTTACCTTCACTTGACTCCCTCTGCAACAAGTAGATCATTTATTAGCAACTACCCAATGCCAAGATTGATCTGAGCGGCAGTGATAACTCACTGCTACAAATATTTTGTTAAAAAAATACCTCAAAGCCTTGAGTATCATTCAGAAGACGGCCACATGTGCTCATTAGTCTAAGCAACTCATTGTACTCTGGGTCTCTGATAATGTGCTCCTCGAGTTTTTGTTCCACAAAGTACAATGGTGCGAGGATAATGGGGCCCATTGCGAACGAGGCAACTGCTTCTGTCATGTATTCGTCAACTGTTGGTACATGTTGACCTTGTTGCCATTCCGCCTCGGTCTTCAAAGATCTCAAGTAATGTAGCCACTGCAAATGAGTAGGGATTTTCTTATTTATTTGTAGCTAACCACATCTGTCATGTGGTTCTTATCAATTTGGAACTCAATATAATGTATCTCGACCAGAAGATCACACACGAAACTCACTGTTTCCACCAGGTGCTTTGTAACATCACAGTTTTGTACAGCAGAAGCCATTTCTCCGATCTGCTTAACTGTAGTATAAATAGTAGAAAATACTACCTCTACTTGCTCAGAACAGAACTCAACTGTGTGATATTGATCCCACCTAAGACAACAGTTGGTAAAGCAGGGAGGATGACTCGTTAGCAAAGCATATCACACCAGCATAACTTCAGAAAGTGTAGATGAAGAATCAAGTTAAAGAGTTGTACCTCTCCACCAATTCAATGAGGTTTTCTTGCTCTTCTTTGGATGCTCCAACGTCAAAGAAGTCATCAGCAACAAGTACGAGTGCAAGAGTTTTCATTGATGCAATGCGAGCATCAGAGAGTTCATGAGCGGATATGGTTGCAGTAGCAGAGAGATAACAACTTATCAGGCTTCCCTTGCGAAGAAATTTAAGCTGGTCCAGCCTGTTTTCTTTCTCCCAACTGTCAGAAAAAAAATCATATAATCTATAGAATCATCATGAAATCATGTGAGAAAATGACAGTTAAATTACCTCTCAAGGTGGCAGAGTTCATCCTGGTATATAGATTGAGACAATCTGAAATCTTCAACGGCAAAATCTAGAAGATCTTGATTGACATGACATGGCCTGATTCACAAATAGTTGCATTTTTTTAAACTTATATCCACATGATACTTGATACAATTTTTTTTTCAGAAAAGAGAGCCTTACAGGTTTTTGGTCTTTAGCTGCTGAGAAACCCTAGAGTCAAAATGTTCAATGTTCCTCTTATGGTCTAGAGCTTCCACAGTTGCATAAAATGGAAATTTAAGAGTATATTCTACCTGAAATTACAAAAGAACAATATTAAATGTAAACAAAAATGCCAAATGAAATGGGGATTTAAATTCGTACACGCTTACCTCTCCAAGAATTGGCGTTCTTTTTATCCCACTACTGCACAACTTTTCTGTCAATAAGCGGCCTGACCAGTTACTTATGTTCTCCAGGATCAATTCATTTTCTGACAAACATAGTTTTGAAGCCTTGTATAACTCTAATAAAGATTTTGTTTGATTTAAATATCCTTCCAGTGAGTCATGGAAAGTGGAGGCTTGAGAAACATGGGACAACTCATCTGTACAAGATTAATTTTTAACTGCGGTGAGTAAAATCAAGGGCAAAAGAGAATGTTTGTTAGGAGACATGGAATTTTGATCAAAGTATCTACCTGACGAAACATCATATCCATTCATCCGTAAAAGGCGAAACGCCATTGCACATGTTTCTACATCTTGGATTATTTCCTCATCTCTCTGTAACCAGGAACTGCAAAGTGAATACAATCAAGTTTACATACTACTAGGAACAGATATCAAGTATTTATTCCCAATTATTACATGTACGCCTTGTCCAGGATACTGTTTATCTCACTGGAAAAGTGCCGAGATATTCCGATCTTTTCGAGCATATCCACCATTGAGAGCTGATAATATATATTCTGTGGGTATACTGTTGGTACTGTAAACGTATAACGACATTAGGTATATAGCAAGAATCTGCACCCTTGGAGATGCTTCAGAAAGAAAATTAGACAAACACGCACCCGTAGTACCAAATATACTGACAATGGAATTGAGGTATTGGAGAGCTTTATCATCATAGCGGTGGACTAATACAGCGGCCGTTGCAGCAGGAGAGTTGAACAACGACCCATTCTTTCTCTGGAAGTTCATAACTTCATTGCGGTCCAGCAGGCTTACCAACCCTTCTTCAGCAACAAAGGCAAGATATGCTTCTTTCCCATTAGATTCCTCACCAGCCAATCTAAATTAAAGCAAGTGTAAATATCTGTATTATGTTACTCATAGGTAATACACAAATTTTGATTGCTAATTTTATTGGTAAGCAAAAGATTCGGCGCCCAGGCCAACTAGACCCGCCCCTGAACAGTAAATTAGAAAAACAAATAGTAAACAAATTTAGAAAAATCTGAAATTTTTAGGCATCTAAGATGCTCAAGTGGGCTAGGCTTGTGCAAATTTTCATGGTCAATGACATCCCTGGAGCTTGTGGCAAATAAAAATTGAGTGTCAAAGAAACTTGAAAAACAAAAACACTATGGAGACCTGATTTTTTTTTCCAACGAGCTCACCGGATGTTATCTGGCCAGGAAAACTTGCATGCTCCTAGAGCACCGAGTATCTTGGATGCCACAAAATTTTCTGAGGGGATTTCCTCAGTCAAACTTGATCGGTCAAAACCATACTAAAGGAAAACATCTTAAAACGCTTCTCCCATTTTTTTTTTGAAAAGAAGAAGGAACACAAATAAAGCAAGGACGAATTTTCCCTTCAAAATAGTTACCAACACATAAGAAATTTTGTAAAGTTGTTCTTAAAAAATAAGTTTTCAAGGAAACAATTTCTTTTAAGCCCTGAACCGTAGAACAATTTTTCTACGTTATTTTTATAAGAACAAGTAGAAAAAAACAGGACTGCTTGCTGGTGAAGGCAAGCGGTGCTAGGTTGCCGGTGAAGGCAGAAACGTACTAGGCCGATGAGCCATGCTACACTAACATGGCAGCATTTTTTCATTACACACCTTCTCAGCTCCATCTCACAAAGGTGAAGTATCCCACTGATATCAGTTTCTCTGACTGGAAATTCCAAACCCATCCTGATAGCATGGTTAAACATACCAGGGAAAATGAGATTGAAGCCTATAGGAGAAACAATCTGCTTATCCATTACAGTGGAGATATTCCTTCCAATAAATTCTAGTCCTGCAAGTATCATTTTATACATGTTAGGATCTTTCAAGCAAGGCCAGGGGTTTCAACCTCCTTTCCGAAAAAACTAAAAAATGCATGGTAAAACAATCTGTATCTATCAATACATACCTCTACTTATGTGGTCGGAGCCAACGTTCCATTTCTTAAGTGCAATGATACAAGCCAACGTTGATAACAGAATATCCTTGTTTGCTAATAAGCCGAATTGGTTGATACCCCAAGAACCACTACAGTGTTGATTTTGCAATATCCATTCAACACACTGAGGGAAGCATGGAGCCTGCCGATCGGTGTCTGGCAATGGCACCATAGCCACCCATGCTGTGTCATATGCAGATGGCGAGAATTCAGGTTTTTCCAGATGTTTTTGTATTCTAGCCTTCCGTTCCTAGTTTACATATATCCAGCATTTGATCAGTGACGTGAATAAAATCTTGTCATGACATGGACTTTAAACATCTAGTCGAAACAAGGGTTAGGAGTGATGTTCGTACCGTGTTGCGTGTCCTTATATTTTCTCGTGCCAACATCTCCTCAACATAGGCTGTTCGGCGAAAGGAGAGCAGTATGAAACAAATCAATTAGACGGCCTAATTAACTCTAGAAGTACAAATAGATAAATTAGCAATCCCAAGCACAAGTAGTATAAGTTTTGGGCATTGGTAAACAGAGAACAATTATATGTGCATCCATGCGAATCTGCAAGGAAAGTAGCTTAAGAAAAATAGAAAAGTCCACCCTAGCAAAGCTACGGACTCTTACTCCTTCCTTACCAGACGGAGCAGAGATCAGAGAGAAGCAACAGAGCAACGTACGTGGTTCGGTGGAAGGAAGCCTGGAGGCTGAGCATGTGAAACTGCGGCGAGGAGGCTTTCTTCTTCCATGATGCAGCACGTGCAGCCCACACTTTGACACGAACTGTGGAGCAGCCCAGAGGAGGACGGCCTGTTGAGGTGCCTGCCGTCCAGATACTGGGAGGATGGAAGAGGAACGACCTTGTGTAGGATTTGCCATGGGAAATGGGGCGATCAGCTCATGGAACTGGCTAACAGTGTTGCTCAGTAAGGTGGTTTTGAGCCAACCTGCTGAAAAGACAAGTACAGATGTGTGAACATGCTGAACAGAAGTGCTGCAATTTTTATTTCACCTGACAGTGATGCTCCAGCTATTCGATCAACCACCGTGACAACTTCAGGAACATGATCACCGTTACGCATTTGCCAGCCCTATTAGGCTCGTCATTGGGGTGAAGGTGTGAACCGGTGATGGAACGATCGCTGATGTTTCGACGGCGACTTAGCTTCCCGGGAAAATGCGCCAGCGATGACGCCACCATGAGCTTTGCCTGATGCTGATGGCTTAACCTGTCTCAACGTGTGAGTTAACTGATCAAATTAGAGCAAGCCGATCTTGCTACATCAATCTCTAAGTTTTTCATCTTGATATAACTAGATTGATCAAATTTATCGTGTTGGTCACTTTAGCCAAGACATGATCCAATAAGAAAACTGTGCCATGAGCATCTTGTAGAATAGACAGCTCGTCATGTACTAAATGAGGAATGCGGCTCTACATGTAAGAACCATCCTATGAGCTAACATCTGACACTAGACCAATTCTAAATGCAACTTCTATAGAATTTATGGTAGCCAGATATTTGTGACACCTTTGGTTCTGACATTTAACACTTCATAATGAATCTTGCGAGCAACGACCTGTACGGCTGTACCTTAAAATGGCTAAGGCTGATTTCAGAGAAAATCAAAGACTCTCCCGACTATGTGGCCTCAGAAAGTAAGTCACATACATTTTTGCTACGGTAGATTATGTGGGAGTTTTCCCATGTCTTTAGAAAAATTGAAAATACATATAAATGAAGTCAAACCTGTGATAGAAAGTTGATAAAATACACAAAATAAAATTAATATATTATTCACAAAATGTGCCATCTCCAGTTAAGTTCTGTAATATTCATCCCAAATCTTCAACTTTGTACCACGCATGAGCTCTTTTTCATGTAAACTTTTTCTACACCTTGCTGTAACATTTATAATCATAAATGTGAATTAAAATCATCATTTTTTATGTAATAATATTTGAAGTATTATCTTCAGCTATTTATGGCAAATAAATGAAATGATATTTAAATATTGCCCAAAATTACTAGAAATTTGGTAAGGAGTTCTACTATTGGTATAATATCTTGATAAAAAATCTGAGAAAAATACACATAAGAGAAAGAACATATATGTTCACCAAGTGGACTATCTCCGGTAACATCATGCAAATATCCACATAACACTTTGAAGTGACGATTTTAGCTCATTTCATTTTGATTTTTTTGTGCTTTTGTACACTTTGCTTTAACATTTACAATGACAAATGTAAATTAAATTACGAAGAGAGAGAGAGAGAGAGAGAGAGAGATCTGACCGCACATGAACTGGCGTCTAATGATAGATCTACGGAGACGTTTTCTCTATAAACAATGTGCCAGATGACCGAACATTAGTTAGGTAACTGAAAAAGTCTAATACTGCTTATCATATGCAAACGCTCTCTTTTATACCCCTAAAAAAGACACATGCGACTAACCACCCACTTCAGTCGAACAACAATAGAAGTTGCTAATTAACTTGGCCGGCAGCTGAAATTAGTATACTATGTTGGGTCCTTTTTCTAGTTGGCCAGAGAGACATGCGACTAACCACCCGCTTCGATTGAGCAACAATTATAACAAGATGTTAGAACTTTTTCTTAAAGAAAGAATCAAGTTGTTATGCTTACGTTTCAATTTGTCCGGCAGTTGGAATTAATATGCTTGGGCCTCTGTCAGCCACGCATGTCCAGCTAATTAGACACGCATGCAAGTAACCACCCACCTCTATCAATTGGACAACAAACAGATACCTAGGGTTCGTTTTGTCCGGCAGGTGGAATTAATGTATGGTTTGATGTATACTTAGCGACCCATGTCATGTGTGCCAAAGAAACATGCGACTGACCACCTACTTCAATTGAACAACAAATAGAACAAGTTGCCCAACGGCGATGGCAACTCTAACACCCGTCGGACTCGCTACTGCCTACTCCTTCTACTACTTGTCAATTAACAAGGAAGATATGTAATTATCTCCCTTTTGTCGTATACTTGAACTTTGATCCTCTTTCTCCTCAGCCCTAATATGCCATAGTGGTGATGATACATTTTGTGAACAACAAAGTTTGATCCTCTTCCTTCAATTGAACAACAAACAGGATAAGTTGCCCATTATGGTGATGGCAACTCTAATACCAGTCAGACCCGCCAAGCGCAACATCCGTCGTCGGACGCGCTGCCTCTTCTAATACTTGTGAATTAACAAGGACGATCCGTAATTATCTCCCTTTTGTCGTGTGCTTGAACGTTGATGCCCTTTTCCCTCAGCCTTAATATGCCGTAGATACTGCCAAAAGAACCCGTCCCTCACCCTTCTTTCATAAAGACTTGACCATAGCAGCATGCAGCAGCTCATCACTGAGCCAAAAACCAATTGGTTAACACACACACACAGAGAGAGAGAGAGAGAGAGAGAGATGCTGACTTTCACCGCTGCAGTCCGGCATGCTCCAGTGCTCGACCAGACAACAGCCGAGCCATGGCGACGACTCTCCCTGCACTTACACTCTCAGCGTCAACAATGTGGTAATCATGATCTATCAATATCCACACCTGAATGCATGCATGGTTGTCAAAAAACCTGAGTACTCCTGAAATAACATTATTATTTCTGGCTCACGTTCTCATAAAAAAAATGTTTGAACTAGTACAGCGGCTTGCGCAAATGGGCGGGCTCCTCTGTGCTGCATATATATTTTATATAAATTATTTATTGTCATCCAGTGAGCCTGATGTCTAGGGAGACTTTCCATAATATAGAAATTAGGAAGCATATATGTGTCTTTTTTATATTTTAACATGATGTGTTTAAAACTCAAACAACAATATAATTTCTTTATTTAATTGTAAGAATGGAAACATATTGTACGTGACATATATAATTCTGAGGCCAAACATAAATTCTGTCATTAGTAAAAACAATTAGCTTATTCGCATGTGAGTAACAAAGCACATCACATTTTTTATTTCCTTTAATAAGTTTAATATCCAAATTTGTTAATGCAAAACACGTTCTGTGCCAACGAATAAGTAACTGCGAAATTTTGCTTGAACAATGATGTTTTGTTGTTTCTTTACCATGATATTGGTAATCCTAACCTTAGAATGTTTGAGGTTCAAAGTTCTAAATAGCGCGGTATCTCGGTGCTCTAGCGTTTGGAGGAGCGTCATGCTAAGCCGTTTAGCACCATTTAGCATGCTACAGCAAAATCTAGCCGCACTATAGCTCCAATTTAGTGCGCTAATGCTTCTGTCGCTATTTGTCATAGCCCCCTATTTATAACTTTGGAATTATTCACCTACAAAAAGCTACTTTGGAAGCCTCTTTCCTTCTGATTCGATGAATAAACAACGAACAACACTATAAGTATAGGCTACCATCAAACATAAATGATCATGGAGAACAAAATTTGTTGATTACTCCTGACTTGACTAAAGCTCATCAGAATCATGTTGCACATGTATGAGGTATTGTAGGTCTAATAAAGAACATGAGAACTCAAAAACTCAACAAAAGCACTTGACTAAGTATAGTATTAAAACAGGAATTGGACTGACTTGCAGTGCTAATCATTAAATTGTTGTTCTGGACCACTAAAGGATTATAGTCGTTTTTCACTAGGTTTCATGGCAAATGGCTATAGCAACACAAAATGGTTGTCGTTTTCCAATTTATAAAAACACCAATAGGATCTTCCTGATTTTTGCGAGATTTTCTACCCTATTTCCCTCTTCTCTGGTAGCACCTCGAGACTTTTAATATATAATTCTAGCTCTTTCTAATTCTTCAATTACCCCTTTCGGGAATCCAATAACGATATTCGACGATTTTGTTTGTGTTCATGTTGGAATAGGAGCTACAAAACCGTACGCTCCTCTAGGGATGGGGGTAGTCCCAGCCCAGGTTGTGTGGTTAAGGTTGATATTTTCAACAAAAAATAAGAACACTCTTTCACGAACTTCCTATTCTGGAAAGAATGGTAATGTTAGGGATTCAGTCTGCCCAGAGAACATAGTAATCACAAAATGGTATTAGTTTCACTTCACAAATAATATTAGTACATTATTAAAACCAATGTTGAGGATATCGCTTATCGTTAGCATTTCGGTTGGCCGCGATTAGAGATTAACTGGAAATCAGACGATTAATCGATATTATCGGTCGACTAATAATAGACCATTTTTGGCAAATCCCAGGTTCCCAGCACTAAAATATAATATATTGTACACAGAAACAATATTGGACATAATCCTTGCCTTGATTACTTTCCTTTGAATCCTTGTACAATGACAAACAAAATTGGACAACAACACATATTACATAAACAATGTCCGAAAAACACAAATAAACATAGTTCTTGCACACACAGTGCTAGGAATAGGGATGATTTATCGGTAGATTTCCGATAAATCACATGTCATAGTGATAAATCGGCTCAAACGATAAATGATGATGATAAGGCATAATCTTATCGGGCACCCCCCGAGTAGTGATAAATCGGATGATAAATTGCTGAATCGGAAGATTTTTTGAACAGTGATTTTAAAACAAAAGGTAATTGGCAAGTAGAAACCCGATCCATTAATCATGTTGTGGGTTCAAATTATATGGACGTGATTAAACTTAATGCAAAAGAAACACATACACCAATGGGTAATTGGCAAGTAGGGAACTCAATCCAGAGCAGCCCACATTGTTTACATGCTATGACATCATACATAGATTCTTCTATGAATCTTTTCTCCTGTCCACCTAACATTTCCATTGATGTTGATCTAGATGTTTTAGTTGGCTGGAATATTTTTCATACAGCATATAATAGTGATAATGTGCATGAGTTCAACTTTCTTCTAA
Source organism: Triticum urartu (assembly GCF_003073215.2). Lineage (NCBI taxonomy): Eukaryota > Viridiplantae > Streptophyta > Magnoliopsida > Poales > Poaceae > Triticum > Triticum urartu. The sequence continues at coordinate 13,200,475 of NC_053023.1, forward strand.
GCCCTATGTATTTTCCTATTAATATAAAGTAAATTACATATGTACAGACAGAAAGGAAAAATAAATAAATAAAGCCTATCCAATGACTGTTTTGGGAAACATAATAACTAACTGATAAAAAGACGTTGTGTCAACAACATGATAGATGTGTTGCAATCCAATTCTGAAGAAGTGCAGTGTACTTGTGCTTCACTAGATGCCCCAAAAGTATTAGATTTTGCTTCAGGAGAAATTTCCAGGTGTTAACACTGGGCACTTCATTTTAAAAAGATTTTTCTGTTCCTTAGATTCTAAATATTCCAGCAGCCTAAATTGATTATGTCCGTGGAAATTCTAAAGAGGTAAAAATGATTTTATCATAGGTTGATATACCCCTCTTTTTATTCTCTACAATCTCATACCAACATGCTTGAGCAAAGATGCAGTCCCAGTACAGATGTATTGAAGTTTCCTCGAAGCTTTTAATTAGTGCTAAAAATACAATCATAATAATAGAATGTTTGCCTTTTTGGTAGTTTTTTTATGAACCCTGTCATGAAGATGTAGCCAGAAAAATATTTTTTGTTTAAGTCTGTTGGCACTGTTCTAGAGCCATTTAAACATGATATGAGTCATTTGTTGTCCTTTCATCCATCTATACATTTTGAGGAATGTCCTGCTCTAGACACAGGGAAAATCCATTAATCCATGCCCTGGGTATTGCATTTTTGGAGTATTAAATCTCTTAGTTCATTATATTGATTGAAGGTGTGAGTAGAAACTGGAATCTAAAAGTTATCTGCCAGGTTCTCATAAATGAGTTCAAAATGTTAACAGGGTATAAATTTCATATGACTTACATGTTCTTTTCCACTTCTCATGCCTGGCATTTAGTACTCATGCTAAGTAGCAAATCCCCATCATATCTGGAGGCAGAATTGCGTGAATGGAGAAGACACAAGGTGAGCATATATGCATATGAATTAACTCATATTGAGCAGAACAATAACTATTGCACATGAGCTGGCAAACATACATATTAAACCCTGACAAAAAATCAAAATCTTCCTAAAGGATGAACCGAGCGAGATGGAACAGATGATCGATGCCATTAGAACCACACTAGGGTCATTGGGTGATGATGAGACGTCAATAAATGTTTCAGCCTATGATACGGCGTTGGTTGCTCTTGTCAAGAACCTTGACGGAGGCGATCGACCGCAATTCCCCTCGTGCATCGACTGGATTGTTCAAAATCAACTACCAGATGGTTCGTGGGGTGATCCCGCTTTCTTTATGGTCCAAGATCGGATGATCAGCACCCTCGCATGTGTGGTGGCTGTGAAGTCTTGGAACATTGACAATGACAACTTGTGCGACAGAGGTAAATTGATTGATTGCTTCATTCTTTATTTTATTCAACGATATACCTTTTTTTACTTCCAAGGAAGGATCATGTATCTAATGTAGAGTGGACCTTTTCTGGTGTAGGTGTGTTATTTATCAAAGAAAATATGAGCAGGTTGCTAGAAGAGGAACAAGACTGGATGCCATGCGGCTTCGAGATTAACTTCCCAACACTCCTAGAGAAGGCAAAGGACCTGGACTTGGACATCCCTTACAATCACCCTGTTTTGAAAGAGATATATGCCAAGAGGAATCTGAAGCTCTCTAAGTATGTATACCTAGCTGCATGCATGTGATAAATCTGGATTTGTACATTGAACTCAATAGTCTATGTATAATTAGTTAAGCAATAATTAATCCGGCTCTCAAATTGTAGGATACCTCTGGATGTGCTACACGCCGTACCAACGACCCTACTTTTCAGCGTGGAGGGAATGGTAGACTTACCATTGGACTGGGAAAAGCTACTCAGGTTGCGCTGTCCAGACGGCTCCTTCCATTCCTCGCCTGCTGCCACAGCTGCTGCCCTTAGTTACACCGGGGACAAGGAATGCCTAGCGTTTCTAGATAGGCTTGTCAAAAAGTTCAAGGGCGGAGGTAAAATCGCTACCACTTATAGTTCTTGTACAACCAACATGAATGCACTCTTAGGTAGGACAGCCCCTTGTATGTTCGTCAATACAAACATCGCCATTCACGTAAATTACTTGTTTTCTCAGTGCCATGTAGCCACTCTATGGATACTTTTGAGCAGTTATGGGTGGTCGACCGGCTCATGCGTCTTGGGATATCAAGGCACTTCACAAGTGAAATTCAGCGGTGCTTAGAGTTTATTTACAGGTAACATAAACTACTTTAATTTAATTGGAAATACAATATGCCCTAAAAGTCTAAATGTTAATTATATATTTTTAAATGGAGTAGTACCAGAGTAGTGTTTTTTCTTTAAGACTAGTAGACCAGATTCAGAGGAATGTATACACTTTGAACAGGCGCTGGACTCAGAAGGGACTGGCTCATAACGCGTACTGCCCAGTCGTTGATATTGATGACACGTCCATGGGTTTCCGTCTCCTCCGTCAGCATGGCTACGACGTTACTCCATGTAACTAATAAGTAGTAGCGCTTTGGCATGCATGGCTACTATATATGCTATGCTGGATCGAGTTTGATAGACTAACGCGCATCGATCTACAATGCAGCCGTGTTTAAGCACTTTGAGACCAAGGATGGCAACTTCTTCTGTTTCCCCATGGAGACCAACCACGCATCTGTCACCCCGATGTACAACACTTACCGTGCTTCGCAGTTCATGTTCCCCGGTGACGACGATGTCCTAGCACGGGCCGGGCGCTATTGCCGTGCATTCCTCCAAGAGAGACAAGCCTCCAACAAACTGCACGACAAGTGGATCATTACCAAGGACCTGCCGGGCGAGGTAGTATGTTCCAACAAATTCCAGTTAATTATATATATAAGTATGCGTCAGTCGGGATACTATTCTAATGTCCTTAGTTCACAACAGAGTAATGAGCCATTCCTCCTGTAAAATCAGGTCGAGTACACACTGAACTTCCCCTGGAAAGCAAGTTTGCCACGAATTGAAACAAGGATGTATCTGGATCAGTACGGAGGCAACACAGATGTCTGGATTGCTAAGGTCCTCTACAGGTAAAAATAATTAATAATGAAACTTTTATCACCACCATACTCTGCATCATAAGACAAACCTTATTACATTGTTTATTACAAAGAGATCGGACTTTGATCTGGCCAAAAGAAGGAATGATAGAAACATATGGACCAACTAAGATTAACATGCTGAACAAGACCACTCTAAACACTCAACGGCCTATCACTTGCACGCCATCCAAACCAGGATATAAACTCCGTGGTAGTAGCTTCTTTACGCTAACCTCAATCGGGTCACTGTGATGCATGTTATGTAATGATGTGCATAACCGCAGCCAATTGGTACACGATAGTAGCATCTCCATAACCTCAGTCAAAAACGACATCATTTTTACATAGTCAGATAGACAAAAACAGTGTTGTTGTCCCGACCAAAATAAAAATACCTTAGAGATTTAACACCCCCCCCCCCCCCCCCCCACCGTCCCGCCTCTCACACACACACCCACACATGATCCAAAAATATGTGAAATACTACATGGACCCGTTCATGTATGTCTACTAGGCAATTTTGCTGAGGTGGCATAGAGCTAAATGATAAAAGAAAGGGTCGAGTATCATATCATAATAAATGATGTGCTACTATTTATATGCATGACAATAAATGAGGTCGTCAAAATACTAACATATGATACTATGCACCACGGAGATAGTATCATATACTAGTAACATATGCATGATAATAATGTATCATCACTACAAGCAGCTTAAGGGTCTGTTCTGAAACTGCCCAGCTTCCCCAAAACTTTCTAGATTCAGCTTCTTGTACCGCTTCTCACTTCAGTTGGCGATTTGGAAAGCGTTCGTATTGAATTCATGCTCCAGCCAACTCATCCAAAAGTCCGAACTGATGAAGGGAGGTGGGCAATATATTTCAACAGTTCGGAACGCAACTTCGGCTTCTGTCGTTAGGCACAACGCTGCCAGCCCATTTGGCAGGATTAGGCACGGGGCTGCGGCCTAGTTGGGGCCCAAAGCAAATGGGCAACATGAGAGAGAGAGAGGGTGAGAGAGAGAGAGAGTTTGGGAAAGAAAATCAAACCGGTACGTGAAACTCACTTGGCGGTGGCAATCCATCGTAATTAGCCTCAACTCCAACTTCTTGGTTTCTACGGATCTGGAAAAGGGCAGCTTCCTCAACTCCTTCCTTTTTGCACTAAAACGGGTCACCAGCTTCTTGATTCCAGCTTCCTGGAGTTAGAGCGTTCGGCTCAGCTTCATGCGTGGAGTTAACGAAGCTGAGAGCTGGAGCGTTGCCGAACAGGCCCTAAGAGAGCTATGTTCGATCTACCCATTTTATCGGATTCTAATTGATCCGTCATGCACCACACTAAAAGATACAAATCAAACAAAAGTAGCCTTCAAATTTATAAGGCCCTTGCAAAGGTGGGAGTATTAGTTTGGCTTTCATAATCCTAAGTATTTTGCTCCAAATGCTAAAAGAGAGACTCCCAAACTACATCCAAGGTTTTTTTTTCATATTTATCATTATATTATTCAATAGTGTCAGACGAAACAAATACATGGATCTAACGCAAAGCCACCTTCCTGGCAACCTCTATGGCTACATCTAAAACTTGATGATGTGCCTTGACATCACACCAACACATACCATCTAATTTGGTGGCCTTGCAAAACCGCCCACAGTGAGCCGAGAGCACCAACCGGTTTAGCAAACCCTAAGAGCGCAGCGCACCTGCACGTTCTAGAATTTGCCTCCGCCATCTTCCGCGGATCAACGCATTGACCTTGACAGGCTCAACTAACGTCGACGTCACAACGACGCCAAACATTGCCCCGCCCTCCAGACCCCTTTAGCCAGCACTTGCTTCAAGAACGATGCCCCCATGAGGGTGAGCGGCTCCAGACACCTCCATTGCTCGATTCGGAAGACCGAGATCAAGGGTTTCCCCCGAAGCAGACGCACCTTCCATCCGAGTCCACGTGGTGGTCTAACACTACCACGCCTCCAAGCTCCCAGCGTCCGAAGCTCCAAAACAGTGTGACTAAGGAGATAAACAACGCCACAGGCCACCATTGTCTGGTCTGGCAAACCAAACTTGAGGCTTCCCTCAGAGCTCCATAGGACCACCACCTTCACAATGCCCTCAAAAGAAGTTAGTGGCGCCTGCAGACGTCGCTGCAGCATCCGCAACGGCAGATCCGTCCCGCCAACCAGGGCATAGGCACACGTCAGAGAAGCCCACCAACGCAGGAGGAAGGACCGCATCGGGCTAGATAAATCCAGGCACATAACCCAGGTTTGTCCAACCCATAGTTTTAAATAGCCGGCTATAGCCACGCTATAGCTCCGCTATATCTGTTTGAGCATGTTGCCGCTAAATGATTTCTTGTACAATTTGCCGCTATAGCCTCGCTATAGCCCGCTATAACCCAGTTATAGCTGTTTTTAAGGGTCGCCGCTATATGTCATAGCCCGCTATTTAAAACATTGGTCCAACCCGACCCAACCCAAGGTGTCGTCGCTAGCTGGAAGAAGATTCGGGGGTGCCTGCCATGGATCCACTGCCACCACCCACGGCCCGTCAATGCCGACACACGTCGCCCACTACCCTTGCCATGAGAGGCCGCCGTCCACCGGATCTGGCCGGAGCCATCCCGCCGTCCCAGAGCCGTGCCCGCGAGAACCACCCACCACTACGCCTGTTGACACACTATTGCGATGCATGCAAGCCAATGCACATAAGGGAGACGAGGGGAGGGTTGGCGGCGTTGATTTAGAATTCTTCCTCGTGGGCGCGCAGGGGCGACGTGGGTGAGACGTCCGCTTGCGCATGGCCTAGCAATATTTTATGGCATCCTCGCTTAGTAGCTTATACATCCACTTACTCGAAGGCATTCTTATGGAAGTTATTTAACCGACAGGGCTGGTCAAACACTCTAGAATTCGCTTCATATTGATGGCTTTAGCCAAGTCATGCTGCATCGAAAATAATTGTCTCATGAACATGCATCTTGTGGACTAGACAGCTCGTCATATACTAATTGAGGAATGAGGATTCACCGGGCTTTTTTTAACACACTATAGACGTAGACGCTCATATATAGTATAGACGCAGACGTTCATATATACGCGCGTACACTCATCCCATATAAATACACGCACGCACATCCTATCTCTATGAGCGCCAGGGCCGGGCCGGTAAAATTTGAGGCCCTGTGCTAAACTTTAAAAAGGGGCCTTCCAATCCAAAATAATAATAGAATTATAATAATCTGTAGGCAAAAAGGAAAGATTGAGTTAAATCCTACATTTTTTGTTGTTTCTATGCTTTTGGAAATCAGAAATATTTTCTAGACTGATTTATATCTTGAAATACTAAATGACGTCTAGACCAGTTGATGCATATACAAAAGATAAAAAGAACAAAAATTAAAAGTACCAACAGCTAGACATACCAACAAGCAATTTGCAGCTCAGAGGAATAAACCAGTGCAAGGTACGGAGTCAGAGCGACTGTAGAGAAATGACACTGTACGCATGCTGCATACACGATTGCTAACCTGCCCGGTCCATGGAGAAGGGGCCCTAGCGGCGGGGTCGTTGGAGCTAGGGCAGAGGTGGAACCAGGATTTCCGAAAGCCTAGGGCTAAAACTAAGTTGCTATAAATAACGTCAAATACCACACATACAAATTCAATGCTATAAGCATGAAACATGTATTCTAATGCTATAAGAGCAAATTTGATAAAACATATAAACGATTTACAAGGATGCATCATTGCAAATGTAGGTACCAAATTAATGAAGACGTAAAGTAGTAAATATAAAACTGAGTATTTGGAATCAAGACACTTACTAAGTCAAATTCTTAATACAAAATTTTGCCAAATAAGAATATAATATACCATTATCACGAAGGCATGACGTAGACACGTAGTAGCCCCTTGCATTTCCTCATTTTGTGATAGCATAGTATAATCTTTATATCGTCAATGCTTAGATGTAGACTGGTTGGACGTTGCTTGAGAAAAGATGTAATTGCTCAAGTCCACTTGATCTTTGGTTTATAATCCCCGTTGATAATATAATTGAGTGGCGTTACACAGTTTGACATTATTAAATAATTGATTTATACTGATACATAAAAAATAAGGAAGAAAATTAGATCACACGCGACAGAAATTACCTGTCCAGCCGGTTTGGTAGTGTAAGGCTGGGAATAGAGCAGTAGATGGCAAAGCAGATCTGAACTGGGACAAAAATTAGACGACGCAGCCATGAGCGAGGGCTTGGCGCAGATTCTGTCCGTAGGAGACGAGGGCAAGCGGCGCAGCCATGAGCGAAGGCTTTTTTTCGATTGGGTGAGATTTTTGCCGATCAGCCGAGCTGACCGAATCGCTCAGCGATTCATTTGCTTTTACCGATTGGTTTTCAGTCTTAGGTGCAGCCGTGCAGGTGGAGAGCTTTTTCTTTTGAGAAACAGTTGAAGAGCTTAGACTAGCCACAATGGGTAGTAACATAGAGTAGTAACATTGCCCATGTTACTACTGTATGTTACTACTTCTATAGTAGGGAGTAACATATGTGTTATAACATGCAACACTTCATTTATTAGGTTATAGACTCATCTTGCGTTGATGTGTCTGATGTTACTCATACCTAGTAGTAACTAGCTATGTTACCACATGCATCTCTTTCTTCATTTATTGCTTGCCACATTATCTATTTTATCTAGATATGTATGATGTTACTACCTATGTTACTCCCACTGTGGGTAGTCTTAGTAGGCTGAGAAACATAGAGATCTATGGGCTGAAGCCTGCGGATGGGTATACATGCCTGGGGCTGGGCCTTTAAAAGGTTAAAATTCTGAACAAAATTTAATAAGGCTATAGGTACTAGTTGGGCCACGCCTGGGGCTATAGCCCCAGTTCCCAATTTCGCCCGTGAGCTATGGGCGGCATTGCGGCACCATGGTTCGGCAACAGGGAGTAATCTTCACAGCGGGGAGTAGTCTTCTGGCGAGCAGAGGGCGGAGGACGACATGGCATTGCCGGAGCTCCATCTCAACGACGGTGGGCTGCGTGGCGGCCCTCAATCCGGTGGGAAGAGAGAAAGAGGGAACCAGGATCGAGTCAGGAGAAGCATCTGAGTGGATCGATCGGACGGACCAGGTATGGAGAGATCATCCGTCGGCCTGCTCTCCGCTGGATAAATGGGCCTATTTTCTGGATGACCTAAGGAAAAGTAGTGGCTGCACCCACCTTCGGTGCACCCACATAAGAAAACATATCAAAATATTTAAAAAAATTCAAAACTTTGGGGAAATGGTTATCAACAAATATTATGGGAGCTTGCAAAATTTGGTGGTCAAATAACATTCGAGGAGCTCTGTACAAAAAAGACAAAATTACAAAGTCTGCTCAAACAGTGCACTTACATTTTGACTAATTTTTAGTGATTTTGTCTTTTTTGTACAGAGCTCCTTGAATGTTATTTTACTCCCAAACTTTGCAAGCACCCATAACATTTGTTGATGATCATTCTCACAAAGTTTTAGAATTTTTTTGAAATGTTTTGCTATGTTTTCTTGCGTGGGTGCACCGAAGGTGGGTGCAGAAAAACCACTCTCATGACCTAAACTAAGCGGTAAAAATTAGGGGCCTGTGGAAACTGGGGCTCTGTGCCGATTGCCCAGGTTGCATACCATGGGCCCGGTCGTGATGAGCACCTCCGAGAGACTGAGTCGGTATACCATTTTGAGATTGATGAAGTCGTCATAGTCGACAGGAACATCTCCTTCACTGGACGCACATCATTGAAAGGCCTGAAATAAATCTAGAAATATGTTGCCAGCAATGCCAAGTTTAGAATTTGAGCCCTGGTAGGTTGGTTCCACCAAAAGGAACCTAACCGTATGAGTTACTCTCGGTTCGCTAATGAGGATCCACAGTTAGTAACCATCCTAGGTAGTATTCATCTTACACGTGACACTAGACCTATTCTTCCTTGCTACTTCTAGAAAAAATTACTGTTCCTAGTGATGCAGATGACGGATGTGTGTCCGTTCATTGGTTTTGTATCGCTTGATGCATCAATTTAAGTCAATAAAGCACCCTTAATTAAAAAATAGAGATTTCTGGTAGCCAAATAGTTATCACACCCTTAGTTCTGACCTATACCATTTCAGAATGAATCTTGTGAGCAACGACATGTACCTTAAAATGGCAAAAGCTGATTTCAGAGAATATCAAAGACTCTCCCGACTTGAGTGGAATGGCCTCAGAAAGTACGTCACATAAATTTTTGCTACCTCTCTATTCCAAGTGCAATCAATAAGCTAGTAAAGATTGCTATATTCTTACTTGAGAGGATGCACAGGTGGTATTTCAGGAACCATCTGCAGAGGTATGGTGGGACTCGTAAGAGCGCGCTCATGGCTTACTTCTTAGCTTCAGCAAATATCTTTGAACCTAGCCGAGCAGCAGAGCGTCTAGTATGGGCTCGCGTGGCCGTGCTTGCTGAGGCGGTTACAACTCACTTCCGACACATTGGGTGTGTATGCAGCTTGCAGCATAAAAGTTTTCCCTCTTCGGAATCTTCTTTTAGTGATGATCGATGCAAAATATGTGTGCAATTCATTGCAGGGGTCCATGCTATTCAACAGAGAATCTTGAAGAGCTAATCAACCTTGTTTCATTTGACGATGTTTCTGGCGGTCTTCGTGAAGCTGTAAAATTGAACAAACCATTCCACTTAGATATAGTTGTTGATATGATATTGAACTTTTACCAGATATGAACCGGCCAAACCTCTATTTTCTTTGGTAACTACAGTGGAAACAGTGGCTCATGGCATGGACTGCAAAGGATAGCCATGGATCCATTGATGGAGATACAGCTATATTGTTCGTTCGCACCATCGAGATCGTCTCAGGAAGGGTTGTTTCAGCCGAGCAAACACTGAACCGTTGGGATTATTCCCAGCTGGAGCAGCTCACCTCTTCCATCTGCCACAAGCTTGCCACAATAGGTCTTGCTCAGGTGCGTGTGTACATGCATTGCATTCATATATCCATGTACCTCCGTTTGAGTTGTATGTGATCTGTCAAACTATAACCAAAAAATGTTCAATGGGGGGAAAACAGAATGGGGCAAGTATGGAGAACACAGAGGGCTTACACCGGCAAGTGGATTTGGAGATGCAAGAACTATCTTGGCTTGTTCATCAGGGTTGCCATGGCATCAACAGAGAGACCAGACAGACATTTCTCAACGTGGTGAAAAGCTTCTATTACTCGGCTCATTGCTCACCTGAAACAGTTGATAGCCACATCGCAAAGGTCATATTTCAGGATGTGATTTAGGAAGAACCCTCTTCAGTCCTTGTTGCAATTATTAAGCACGTTTTGTGCTGGGTTCCGTCATGTTACATGTCTAAGAACCTGCAAGGACTGCACGTGAATACTTAGATAGAATGGAAACAAGGTTCCGAACGACATGATACATGCCTAAGTGGCTAAGTTGTATAGGAGTTGGCTGCTATAAATATATACATGTACATGCCCCGGTAACCTAACGCGGGAAAATGCAAAGAACATAACTGGCACTAGCTAGTGCACAAATGTTTACACACATCTTAATTGATGGTGCGACACTTTCAATTCACGTCATCATTATCTTTTCGAAATACTAATGGTGTGGGAAAGAAAACGTACGTCGCCACTATGGCATTACCACTACTGGAAAAATCATCATTACCGAATTCTTTGTTGTTTGCCGAGTACCGGAACACGGGATGACGGTAAAAGACAATGTAAGCCGAGTGTGGCTCTCGGCTGACAGTAGGACACAACACACGCCGGCAGTAGCCAAGTTCCTGGTAAAGTGTGCTCGGCAAAAAAAAAACGCTCGGTTTATGTGATATATGCCGAGATCGTCTGGTATGGCACCCGGCAAACAAGTGCCAGGTCCGTTTGCGCTTGATGGCTCCATCACGTCTAGTCGCGTGGGCCCAACAGCCTACCCAGTCGCAAACATTATTAGTGGTGTACCAAAAACTCCACACGCCACTGGTCACGTATCTAGTTGTGGCGTGGGCTAAATGGACACGCTATTGGTCTATTTTTGATACTTGTTTCTCGTTTTTGGTTACCAATATTTGTTTCTCGTTTTCAGGCCTGAATATTTGTGGTGTGGGCTGAGTCAGACGCCACTACTTGGGCCTTTTTTTTTACTTTGGTAGAAACATAGCACATACTTTTTCAATCTCCACTCAACCCATCTCCCTCCCAAGACTAGCCGCTGCTGCTGGACCCTACCGAATAAGGCCGCCCCCTTGTCGCCACCATCGGAGCTCACCGCTCATTGCCACGAAAGGTTCGATCCCTGCCTCTCCTTCTTCTCGCGCTTTGCTCCATTGCATCCAGCCGGCCTCTCTTGTCGCTGGCTGCACCAAATTTGTTGTGTTGTTATAATGGATGGATTGATTGATATATAGTCTAGAAAATGATATGCTTAGGGTGAAATCCATGGATTTACACTGGTAGAAAATGGGCCTATTGTCCCAGTTCGTAAGGGCCTTTTGTCCCGGTTCTTGAACCGGGACTAAAGGGTCGTTACTAATACCCTGACCCTTTAGTCCCGGTTCTAACCAGAACCGGGACAGATGGGCCTTCACGTGGCCTGTGCACTGAGCCCAGGCAGGAGGGCCTTTGGTCCCGGTTGGTGGAACCAACCAGGACTAATAGGCATCCACGCGTCAGCATTTCTGTGGCTGGGGTTTTTTTTTGAAAGGGGGGTGAGGGTTTTTGGGGGTTAATTTAGGTATTTCATATATTGTGTTAGCTAGCTAATTAATAGAGAGAAGTGTCCTCTATTATGTCCGTGCTTGGTCGACGCTATGTACTATACATACGTATAGAGAGGACTAGACACGCTAGCTAGCTAGTAAGCAAACGAAGGAAACAGAAGATCGTCATGAACATATATGCATACAGAGAGAAGTGATATCGACCACCTCTCCTTCTCCGAGAGATTGGTCGAACAACAAGTTCTCGTATATCTATCCGACACTACCGGCTACATATATACAATAATTATCTCTTACAAATATAATCTCCTAAACTACGGACGCATGGTCCACATAGTATTCTCCGTTTTCAGTGATCACGTGGTCAAGAAAGAATGCCGCCAATTCCTCTTGAATTGCTCGCATGCGATCTGGTGCTAGGAGTTCATCCCGCATCCGAAACATCTAATTTGAAGAAGGGGGTCAATACATATATATATGAATGAATGAAACTCAACACAAATGATGGTAATAAAATAAAATTGTGAATATTGTTATTTACGCACTTCATATTATTCGTTAGAGTAGCCCCGCTCACATGTCGTGTGGCGGATGGACTCGCAAACGTAGTATCCACAGAAATCATTCCCTTGTTCCTGCCACAACCACTTTACAAGAAATAGAGGTCAATCAAACTGATAAGTAAGAATGCCAAATGGTATTGATGAAACTAGCGCTTGAATCACTAGGAGATGCGCGGAACATGCTACTATAGTACTTACTTTCGGGTGTCTAAATTCCAGCTTCTTCGGCAGTCCCGGAGCTTTTCTGGTGAATTTTCTCCAAACCCTGCCAGACAAAGAAAACAATTACTTGATATCAGAAATGAACAAAGTTGTTGATATGGTGGATAATGATCGATTTAACTTACTTCTCGAGCATTTGAGTCATGTCCGCATACTCCTGGGGATTTTTTCGTTTAGAGTCCAAGACAGTTACTACTCCCTCCTCAAGCTTAATCTCTAGGAGAATATAGTGGTACCTGCGCACGCATGCATAACTCATCAATTACATTACTATAACCTTGACTAATATATAAGGGAAACCGAATATGCACAAGATAGTAACACTCACTTGAAGTTGTAAGGAAAGAGTATTATATCTTTGTTTTCATTTATTACCAACGATCGTAGCAAGTTGGCCTCGGTATCTGTGGCATGAAATTTAACCTCAGTTGCATCTATGAGATATGTGTTAATGAACCCAATATCATCGACTTCTCTTTTCTTCAATTCGACGATCTTCAATCTGCATAATATAGTGAGGATAATTATAAATACATGCAATGAAAGAGCTGAGCTATATAGAGAGACTTAATGACAGAACTAGTACTACTTACAGACAACAGTTGCTTTATCGAGGGCCAATTGATTGAAAAACTGATAGAACTCCTCAAATGGAATAGGCAACAGTTCAATTCCAACGAGGTCATGCTCCTTTTTAACTCTCACATACAAAGTATTCCTCCCCCCAGACTCTCTGCAGATTTTCAAGTACCAATCATGCAATCTTCGCATCATCGTTGATAGAGATCTTTCATCTTTGACGAGAGGCTTCCCGTACTCGCATCTGTGTATCTGCACCTCCATGAAATCATAAAGTACATCGTCAGGCAGGTAATCTCCAAGATTGCTATAACCGGGCACCATCCTCGGATCGACGATGTCGCTAGGCACCTTGAGCGGGGGGCACGATTGATTCCCTTGTTCGCCGAGCTAGGCAATTTGTTTCCCAGCTCGTCGTTCTTTCATCCTTTGATCACTGACTGTACTTCCCGACCGCTCCGCTTCGACAAATGCCTTTCCAATAATGCGCTCATAGTTGCCTTTCGGCGGAGACTTGGGTGGTTTTGCCAGGGCAGCCAGAGTGCGCTTCGCTTTCACCGGATCTACCTTCACCTCCGGAGGTGGATGTCTCTGTGCTTTCAACCCTTGAAACCAGTCCTTCACTTAGATTCACGTGATCTTCGCGTTCTCCTCCGGGGTCATCTCGTATGGTAACTTCTCCGGAGTCTTCAGAGAAGGACCGAATCTGTATGTCCTCCCGCCTCTGGCTGTACTGCTAGACGCTGGCAGAGCAGACGGAACGGCTGTCTTCTTTACTTGCTTACGAGGCAGAGGAGAATGACTACGATGCACCAGAGCAGCCGGAGCAGTGGCGGGTCTCTTCCGCCCTTGCTGACGAGGCAGAGAAGGAGGAGGCTGGCTGCTCAGGCGCGCCGGCGTAGGCGGAGAAGGAGGCGGAGTGCCGCCACGCGCCGGAGAAGGAGCCGGCCAAGTGCCCTGATCGTCACTCGCTGGAGGAGGAGGCGGAGTGCCCTGACTCGTCGTCGTCGTCGGAGGAGACGGAGGCGTCCAGTTCGGAAGGTTGATGAGCTCCTTCCGCCATAAGCATGGAGTCTTCAGAGTAGAACCCAGCCGAGTCTCCCCTTCACCGGTAGGGTGGTCAAAATGGAGGTCCTCAAATCCCTCCGTTATTTCATCCACCATCACCCTAGCATATCCTTCTGGAATCGGCCGGCAGTGAAAAGTTGCGCCGGGTTCAGTAGGAAAAACAGAGCCAACAGCCGCCTTGACCTTCATATTAATCCATTGCGTCACAAGGTGGCAATTTTCAGACTCCATGATAGCATCCACAGGATAGCTGGCAGGAGCCGTCAAGACATGCTCCGGCTGAAGCAGCTCGGTGGAAGCCACGCTGCTTCTCCACTGAGATGGCGGGGTAGCTTCGGGGGAAGCTTCGGCAGTTCGTTTGCTGCGATTTGCTTCTCGTTCCTCTATCGCTTGTACCCTAGCGTGCAGCGCCTGCAGTTGGGTCTGCTCCACTTTCTTCCTCCTCTCGTGGCATTTGTAACCGCCTGCATCCGGAAACCCAGCCTTCCACGGAATGGAGCCTGGCGTGTGAGGGAGTCCTGGATTAGGGGGTGTCCGGATGGCCGGACTATACCTTCAGCCGGACTCCAGGACTATGAAGATACAAGATTGAAGACTCCGTCCCGTGTCCGGAAGGGACTTTCCTTGGCGTGGAAGGCAAGCTTGGCGATACGGATGTTCAGATCTCCTACCATTGTAACCGACTCTATGTAACCCTAACCCTCTCCGGTGTCTATATAAACCGGAGGGTTTTAGTCCATAGGACAACATACACATCAACAATCATACCATAGGCTAGCTTCTAGGGTTTAGCCTCTCTGATCTCGTGGTAGATCTACTCTTGTACTACCCATATCATCAATATTAATTAAGAAGGACGTAGGGTTTTACCTCC
This sequence comes from Triticum urartu, assembly GCF_003073215.2. NCBI lineage: Eukaryota > Viridiplantae > Streptophyta > Magnoliopsida > Poales > Poaceae > Triticum > Triticum urartu. Next base: position 13,215,635 of record NC_053023.1, read on the forward strand.
ATCGAGAGGGCCCGAACCTGGGTAAAACTTTGTGTCCCTTGCCTCCTGTTACCATCCGGCCTAGACGCACAGTTCGGGACCCCCTACCCGAGATCCGCCGGTTTTGACACCGACATTGGTGCTTTCATTGAGAGTTCCTCTGTGTCGTCGCCATCAGGAAGGATGCCTCGCCCCGTCTTTAAAGACGGCTCCGTTGCTAAGGGAGCTTTGGCTGTCGGCCAAACCCTCCGGCTAGGTGGTTTTCTTATGACTGCCTGTTCGGCTTCTGCGCCGACGATGACCTCTCGAGCCATCGAAAACAATCTTCATGTCAGTTCGGAACTCGCCGAGCAGTTAGATCCAATGGAGCTTTCCTCCATAAACGAGCTCTTGGATCGCTTCGCCGCCCTGGGAGTCGCTACGGATTACGAACAGATTGGGCCTAAAACCGATCTGAGAGAGATCAACTCTCCCCAAGTCACCCATCACGTTGCCGTGGTAGAGGGACAGTGCGGCGACCCTTCGTCTATCTTAAGGACTCGCTACGTCCAAATTCCCGACCCCTCCAAGCCGGATACACGCGGAGGGGAGGATATCACTCAAGACCTGAACTTAGAGTCAGGCGACAGGCTGGATTCATTAGACAACACCCAGGGATCCAAATTTTCGAGTTTAGAAATTCCTCGGCCTCTGAGCCTCAGACGGGGTGAGGCTTCGGATTTAACTCCACCCACCCACCCCAACATAAGCGATCTATCCAAAATCAAGCAAGAGCCCGACGAAACAGTACATCATTACTGGGTTAGATTCCCCCTGGTTAAGAACAGGCTAAGGGACTGCCGCGAGGAAGACGCAATCTTAATCTTCTGCAATAATTGTACGGACAAGGGAATACTCAACGCCATAAGTCGCCGTGATATCACACGCTTCGCTGACTTGGCGTCCATTGTACAAAAGTATTGTGCGATGGAAAGCGCCTGGAAGACCAAAATAAAATTTTGGGACAATCCGGCCCTAAATACAAACCCAGTCCGAAATAAAAGGGTGCAACATAACCAGACACCCAGGTCAAATACCAAAAAGCAAAAACCCTCTATAGGGCATGGAACCGTACTGGAAGGATGGCTTAACGGACCCTGTAAAATTCACAGTACAGAGGACGCCACACCAACTCACAGCCTTAGAGCATGTTGGATACTCCGGCAGGTGGCCAAAATTGGCGAAAACCTCCTAATTCCGGAGGCCCCAGAAAGCCACCCCAGAGACACCCATACGGTACTAACAGTCTTCGAGACTTTCGCATCAAATAATATGCGAGAAAGGACACTCCGCAGCCTTGCCGAAGTCTACCAAGTAGCAACAATAAACCCATGGACTGACACGACTATTACCTTTAACGCCCGTGATGAACCTAAATTCCGAACAGCCCGAGCACCAGCCGCATTGGTCCTCAGCCCAATAGTGGACGGCTTTTGTCTTACCAAGGTACTCATGGACGGTGGCAGCGGATTGAACCTCATTTACGAGGAAACCCTTCGAAAAATGGAAATAGACTGGAACCGCATTGAGCGAAGCAGCACAGCCTTTAGAGGAATAATCCCCAGTCGGGAAGCGCGCTGTACAGGAAAAATCACACTAGATGTGGTGTTCGGCACGCCGGATAATTACAGGTCCGAAGAGATCACGTTCCATGTGGCTCCGTTTAGCAGCGGTTATCACGCTCTGCTAGGGCGGGAAGCGTTTACAATCTTCCAAGCAATACCCCATTACGGGTACATGAAGCTCAAAATGCCCGGGCCTAACGGGATCATCACTATCGCTAGTGATCGGGACATAGCACTCCGCGCCGAAAACAAGACAGCCGCACTGGCCCTCGAGGCACTATCCGAAGCCCTAGCGGCTGAGGAACTAACTGCGCTGCGCTCTACGGTGAATAGGGACGATGTGGTACTCGACAAAAGATCCAAGTCCACCTCCTTTAAACCGGTGGACGAAATAGTCAAATTCCAAGTCCATCCAACGGACCCAAATAAAATAGCTTCCATCGGGGCACAGTTAAACCCTAATGTAGACGCCGCACTGCGAGAGTTCCTACGAGAAAACTGGGACATTTTCGCCTGGCACCCTTCAGACATGCCAGGAATCCCACGCAGGCTGGCCGAGCACAGCTTAAATATCCAAACAGGATTCAAACCTGTCAAACAGGCTCTTCGGCGTTTTTCCGAACCTAAGAGACAGGCTATGGGAGAGGAGCTAGAAAAGCTATTGGAGGCCGGATTCATCAGAGATATAAAACATCCGGACTGGCTAGCAAACCTGGTGATGGTACCAAAGAAGGACATATCCTGGCGCCAGTGCGTTGATTTTAAAGACCTTAACAAGGCTTGCCCAAAGGATCCCTTCCCCCTCCCCCGCATCGATCAAATTATCGACGCTACCGCAGGACATGATTCGTTGTGTTTCCTCGACGCATATTCCGGCTACCATCAAATCAAGATGGTAGAATCTGACCAATCCGCAACGGCATTTATCACACCATACGGCCCATTCTGCTTCAACACAATGCCCTTCGGGCTCAAAAACGCCGGCGCAACATATCAACGCATGATTCAGACATGTCTGGCAAGCCAGATCGGCAAAACAGTGGAGGCATATGTAGATGATGTGGTCGTCAAAACAAGACATGTCGAATCTCTAGTAGACGACTTGAGGCTCACATTTGATAACCTCCGAACATACAACATCAAGCTCAACCCGGAAAAATGCGTTTTCGGCGTTCCAGCCGGAAAGCTCTTGGGCTTCATTGTACCCGGTAGAGGAATCGAAGCAAATCCAGCCAAGATCCAAGCTCTGTCGCAACTGGATATCCCAAAGGACCTTAAACAAATACAAAAGTTAACCGGATGCGTGGCGGCTCTAAGTCGCTTTATCTCCCACTTGGGAGAAAAGGCCCTACCCCTTTACCGCCTCCTTCGGCGCACCGAACACTTCGAATGGACGGATGCAGCCACGGCCGGACTCGAGGAGATAAAAGCCATACTTGCAACAAACCCAGTCCTGGCCGCGCCAAATATTGGCGAACCAATGCTATTATACATTGCAGCAACACATCAGGTTGTAAGCGCAGTGCTCGTCGTCGAACGAGAAGCGGACGGACACAGATTCCCCCTTCAAAAGCCGGTCTATTATGTGTCCATTGTCCTCACTCCTTGCAGATCACGATACCCGCATTATCAAAAGACCGCGTACGCGGTATTCATGGCATCCCGGAAGCTACGACACTACTTTCAAGAGAGTTCAATAACAGTAGCCTCGGAAGTACCACTTAACGATATTATAAACAACCGTGACGTAATGGGCCGGATTGCAAAATGGGCCATTGAGCTCCTCCCATTCGACATAACTTATAAGCCACGGCGAGCCATCAAGTCACAAGTCTTGGCCGACTTCGTCGCAGAATGGACGGAGGCCGAACTCCCTAAAGTGTACGGCACATATTCAAATTGGATCATGCATTTCGACGGCTCCAAGATGTTGGCCGGACTGGGGGCTGGCGTCGTTTTGACGTCCCCCACAGGAGACATAGTTCAATACGTACTCCAGATTATGTACACGGACTCCAACAACGCAGCCGAATATGAGGCCCTTTTACATGGTCTCCAGATGGCAGTATCCATGGGCATTCAACGCCTAGAGGTGCGCGGGGACTCGAACCTCGCAATATCCCAAATAAATGGAGACTTCATGCCAAGGATCCAAAAATGGCAGCTTACCGCAACGCCGTCCTAAAAATGTCAGCTCGGTTCGAGGGGCTTGATTTCACCATATAGCTCGGGAAAATAATCAGGCGGCAGATGTCCTGGCACGCATCGGCGCAAAACGTGATGTAGCCCCCCCCCCAACATCTTCTTGGAAAGGCTGTTCAAGCCATCCGTAGTATGGGAAGGGGAGCCGAACAATAACACCCCGGACCCAACCGCACTGCCCGACACCGAACATTCTGACACAACCGGAGGCTCTGCCAATGAAACAACACCTTCAGCCCACGTAATAATGGCCGTCATCGCCCCGTGGACAGAACCATTCCTCGCCTACCTCACTAGGCAGGAACTCCCCGAGGACCAAAATGAGGCACGCTGCATAGCGGCGATCCAAAGCCTACAGAGTCCACGAGGGAGAGCTTTATAAGAAAAGCACTACCGGAGTTCTTCAAAGGTGCATCTCCGAAGAGGAGGGGCAGAACCTCCTGGCTGAAATTCATGCCGGACTGGGCGGTCATCACGCTGCAGCTCGGTCCCTTGTAAGCAAGGCCTTCCGTACAGGCTTTTATTGGCCGACGGCCCGGGCAGACGCTCAGGACTTAGTCCAACGATGCACCGGTTGCCAGCTCTTTGCAAACCAAAGCCATACGCCACCCACCGCCCTCCGAACTATCCCCATTACTTGGCCCTTCGCGGTCTGGGGGCTTGACATGGTTGGACCCCTTAAAGGCGGAACCCACAAGCAAAAATACTTACTGGTCATGGTGGATAAATTCACCAAATGGATAGAAGCCAAGCCTGTTAAGACGGCCGAATCCGGACCGGTGATAGACTTTATATCCGGGGTCGTATACGGCATTCCCCACAGCATCATCACTGATAACGGCACGAACTTCACGGCCGACGAGGTAAAACTCTGGTGCAAAAACATGGGCAGCAAGCTCGACTATGCTTCCGTCTATCACCCACAAACTAACGGCCAGGTCGAACGTGCAAATGGTCTTATCATGAGCGGCATTAAACCCAGATTAGTGCGGTCCCTCAAGGAATCTAACACGCACTGGGTAGAGGAGCTCGACTCCGTACTCTGGGGGCTGCGGACCACGCCAAATCGCACCACCGGATACACACCATTCTTTATGGTGTACGGCGCAGAGGCAGTTTTGCCCTGCGACATAATTCATGACTCACCTCGAGTGCGCATGTACGAAGAAAGAGAAGCCGAGTTCGATCGGCAGGACAGCTTAGACGCATTGGAGGAGGAGCGTGACGTGGCAAAAGCCCGTTCCGCATTCTATCAACAGCAGGCTCGAAGATACCAAAGCAGAGAAGTACGGGCCAAAAATTACAACGTTGGCGAATTAGTTCTACGACTACCAGACAAGAAAAAGGACAAACTCAAGCCCAAGTGGGAAGGTCCCTTCATAATTGACCAAGTCCTGACTGGTGGAGCGTACCGCCTGCGAGATGCATCGGATAACCGACTCGAGCCGAAGCCATGGAACGCAGCCCGTCTCCGAAGATTCTATGCCTAGCGTCGGACTCTATGTTCGTCTCCTTCCTCTGTCCATTTTTTATATATTTTCTTTCTTGCATTTCTCTTCTTCTTCTCTCTCTCTCTCTCTCTCTCTCTCTCTCTCTCTCTCTTATAGCCCTTAAAGGCTCATAAAGTGACGCGCCATCCGCGCTCATTAAACCTGGGGGCTTCTTTCAACAGAAGCTTATTCATACGGGCTTCATGCCCAACACATGCGTCACACTTCCGCACGTACCTTTTATTCACCATTATATGCATCGATATGACTTAAGTTTTGGCCAAGCTGGGTTGCCTGGCTCCTGTGCTTACCCCTACGTTCCCGATTGTTCGGCTAGGTGGTAAAGGGAGCACCTCTGCGATTGTTACTGCTGGGTCAGCCGGACGTGTACCTCAGACTGGGTGAAGCCGAAAGCTAGAGTTCTTAAGGAAATATTCGGTCGGTGAACTAAAGATGATCTTTTTATTTTTATCTATATGCCCCCAGATGTTTTTCCTGCGTTTCTTTTCGCAGCATGGACATGCACCTTAGGGCATGCCTCCCAGGGAAAGGAACCCCTAACGGAACTATTCTCCATGGAAGATGTTTCTTACTAACCATGTAATATAACATAACTAGTCAGGCACTTGTCTGTTTATGCACTAATGACCCCTACGCCTGGTCTCCATGCATTCCCCGGTTCCTATATAACCGCATGGGAATTCGGACACACTCCGGACCATCAGGTCCCGAGGCTGAAGCGAAAAGGTCGGCCATGATAAATGATCTACAATCCGGCTAGAAGGCATTATAAATGTCAATTAAATTACATAGTCATTTTGACTGATCGTATTCCTCTTCAATACCATCTAACAGGCTGTCTAATTTACAGTCCTGCTGGGAATACTTTGCGGCCAACTCTACTTGGCCGTATACTAAGCTTACATGGATCTCCTTCCCATCGGGCCCTATAGGACCGACCTCGGCCATGTGGTTGGGGTCAGCCTTTGCGTACCGCGTCTTCACCATGGCCCAGGCCTCCCTAGCGCCTTGACGGCAGGCTGATATCTTCCACAATCGGAAGCGCCGCCATGCTCCTTTTAGCTTCTCCACAAGCTCTCCAAGACCTTCGGGCATGGAGAAGGATGGCCACAGGGCCTGGGCGACGCCTCGCATCGCCTGCCGAACTCGATCGAGCAGTTGCGAGAGCTCGGGAAGAAGGTCACCCGTAGAACCGGGCATCTCCTCTGCAGGACGGCCTGTCAGCACATCTACAGACATTGCTCTGTTAGTCGACTTCCCCACCGAACTTTCTTTCAAAAGGTTCGTTCAAGCACTTACTAAATATGTCGCGCCGAAGCCGCTGATTCTCCTTCACGGAGTCTGACAGCTGGGCACGAACATCTTTCAGCTCGACACCCAGCTTGGTGTTGGCATCTCGGAGATCGTTCTTCTCCCCCATCACCTTCAACAACACCCTCTCACCAGCCTTTAGCTAGCATAGGAGGTGTTACCTTTCCGGATCCAATCCGGCGCCATCTGCAATTTCATTTGTCAAATTCGCACCAAAGCCGTGCTTCGCAAAATACTTATCTTTCGAAGTGTATATTACCAGAGGGGGCCTCCTTAGGCTCCCCTGCCGCAGCTAGTGCGGCCTCAAGTTGGGCTTTGCACTCTTCCAGCTCCTTGGACAGTAGGGAATTCTTTTCTGTAAGAACCTGCATAACAAATGATCCTTAAATCAGTTATTTTAACTGTTTCAAGTCTCGGGGGCTACTGGTATATATATATATAATTACCAAAATTTTCTTACCCGTATGTCTTTTACATATTGCTCCGTGGCTCTGGTTAGACCATTTTGAGCGGCACGGAGGTACGCATCTCCTGACTTAAAGGCATCTAATGCCTCTTGGGAGAAACAAGCGTCGCGAAGAATTGTCCGGCGACGCCTGTGGTTCATGGCACTCTCCACCTCAGAGTTGGTGGCAGACAACCTATCCACATCCTCCGTCGGAGGAGCGTCCGGTGCGCGCCTTGTGTTCGGCCCCGCTTCCGGGCCAGGCTTTGGAGCCTGGCTGGTGGAGGCGCGATTGATGGTCTCTCCGAATATAGTTCGGCGAGGTCTCTTTGTCCTGAAGAGGGCACAAGTGTTAATATGCCCTGAAGGTACGACACCTGGGATAAGGGGGTGCGCCATACCTTTGCGCTGACGCCCCGGTCTGGACTGCACCTCTTTTCTGCCCACGGGGCCCTGCGGCCCCTCGTTGGCTTGTCGCCGCAGGTTTGGCCTCCCGTTTCTGGGAGGCCGGGATTAGCCCTGGATAATCGGCCGTAATGCCACCAGGGCATTGTCCTTGCTCAATTGATGGAACACTCCATCAATCAGATCCATCGAAAGCTCCGGATCCTCTTGCGAGTCCGGGTCGAGGGACCGTCCTGGGTCCTCGGGTTGTGGAGGAGGGTTGTTTATTTCTTTAACAGCCTGGCGAAGTTCCTGCGTCGAAATCACTAAGATTAAATACTTAACAATGGGGATATAAAACGGATGGGCAAGATGTGATCACTCACCCAGCTTGGAGGATTGTACATGGAAAATCCACCCTTTGGGTCAACGCGGAGAAAATCCTCCTCTTCTCCCTTGTACAAAGTGGACAAGGTCTTTATTAGAGCTGCAGGCGAATTCGGCCCCTTACGGCCTTAGCGGGTGGTGTCGTCCTCCCCGTTGAATCCCACATGGGGTGGCCTCTGTACTGTAGCGGCTGCACCCCTCGTATGATGCATGCGGCCATGACCCCGATCATGGTTAGTCCGGAATGCGCTAACAATCTTATCCGGCCCATCAGGTAAACAACGCCCCTGTCACTTTCCCTCCGAGGGCTCCGTGGGCGCCAGCTTAGGCGCTTCTTTAAGGGAGCATTGTTGAATTCAGGGAGTCCGATCCGGACAGGATCCGGCAGCGGGATGTCTTCTATGTAAAACCATTCCGAGGGCCAGTCTACGGACGCCTTCTTTGGGGTTCCGGATAGATAGCCGGTCCCGGCGATGTGCCATACTTCGGCTCCGCCCACGTGATACATAGACCCCTTCTTGGAACGGGGCTCGAGGCAAAATAGCTCCCTCCACAGTCCGAAATGAGCTTCAACACCCAAGAACAGCTCGCAGAGGGCTACAAAGCCCGCGATATGCAATACTGAGGCAGGCGTGAGATGATGTAGCTGGAGGCCGTAGAACTCCAGCAGCCCCCGGAGGAATGGATGGATTGGAAATCTGAGCCCCATTATTAAATAAGGGACGAGGCACACCCGCTCTCCTTTGGAGGGATTAGGGCGCTCTCCGCTTGCTCTCCGCCATTATAGACGGCAAGACCGTCTCGAACCAGGATCATATAGGCCAGGGGGAGAAATCCCTTGGTCTGGAGCATCACTAACTCGCTATGCGGGATGGAGCATCTTTCCCAATATCCAGGCTTAGGGCTGGAAGGGCGGGAGGAGGAGTCGCGACGGCTGGCCATGGTGGAATGGATCTTTGTCGAATGCGCTCTGATGAACACTCGCAAAGGGGGAAGGTGTGGTTTGGATCTAAATCCTCGTCTCCTTAAATAAGTTAGCTTGTTTACGCGGCTAGGGGTGTGAATGTAAAAACACTCAGACCTTTCATATCCGTTTGACACGTGGGGAGCGGCCATTATTGGGCGCAAAAGCCAAGGAGCACAACATCTACAAGAAACCGGACTTTATTCAACAGGTACATGGAATTTGGAGGAGAACCCGCCTTGCAATGCCGAAGACAATCTGCGCGCCGGACTCATCGTCATTGAAGCCTGGTTCGGGGGCTACTGAGGGAGTCCTGGATTAGGGGGTGTCCGGATGGCCGGACTATACCTTCAGCCGGACTCCAGGACTATGAAGATACAAGATTGAAGACTCCGTCCCGTGTCCGGAAGGGACTTTCCTTGGCGTGGAAGGCAAGCTTGGCGATACGGATGTTCAGATCTCCTACCATTGTAACCATCTCTATGTAACCCTAACCCTCTCCGTTGTCTATATAAACCGGAGGGTTTTAGTCCGTAGGACAACATACACATCAACAATCATACCATAGGCTAGCTTCTAGGGTTTAGCCTCTCTGATCTCGTGGTAGGTCTACTCTTGTACTACCCATATCATCAATATTAATCAAGCAGGACGTAGGGTTTTACCTCCATCGAGAGGGCCCGAACCTGGGTAAAACTTCGTGTCCCTTGCCTCCTGTTACCATCCGGCCTAGACGCACACTTCGGGACCCCCTACCCGAGATCCGCCGGTTTTGACACCGACAGTGTGCCTCATGTCCGTCCAGGGTGCTCAGGATTCCCGAGGGCCATTGTGAGCTCGTCGTTCTCTCTGTATGGAACGAACGTCCCTTGCTGCGCTGCTTCGATATAGTGCTGAAGCCTCGTGACTGGTATTTCCAATTGCTCGTCCGTCCAAATGCACTTCCCTGTTACAGGGTCCAAGGTTCCGCCAGCCCCAAAGAACCAAGTCCGGCAACGGTCTGGCCAGTTCATTGTCTCTGGTTCGATCCCTTTATCAACCAGATCATTCTCAGCCTTGGCCTACTTAGGCCGGGCTACGAGGTAGCCACCTGACCCCGTGCGATGGTGAAGCTTCTTCTTCGCAGCATTTTTCTTGTTTGTCGCAAACATCTTCTTACTCTTTTCCGATGTCTTGTGGGCCACAAATGCGGGCCAGTGATCTTTGATCTTCTCATATCTGCCCTTGAATTCTGGTGTCTCTTTTTTATCGACAAACCTATTCAGCACTTTCTTCCACCTCCTGAATAGGTCTGCCATCCTCTTAAGATCAAAAGACTTGATTAATTCCTCTTTAACTGGCTTCTCCGGATCATCCTCTGGCGGTAGGGTGAAATTTGACTTCACCTCATTCCAAAGATTATTTTTCTGCATATCATTGACATAAGACACCTCAGGGTCTTCTGTAGCCGGCTTTAACCATTGTTGGATGCTGATCGGGATCTTGTCCCTAACTAGAACCCCGCACTGAGCAACAAATGTGTTCTTTGTCCGGATGGGTTCAATTTGTTGGCCGTCGGGCGCGATTGCTATGATCTCAAACCTTTCATCCGTGCTCAACTTTTTCTTCGGGCCTCGTCTCTTTACCGAAGTTGTGCTCAATCCGGAGGGCTAGAAAAAAGAACAAAGACTTAATTAATATGTGTACATACCAAAACAATGAATGCATCAATTAGCGAGTCAGCACAGGCTTAACTAATATATATACCTGGCCGGACTCGGTTCGGTCACCGGTGCCGTCATCACGGTCTCCTTCTTGCACCGACATTGGGTCACCGGAGCCGTCCTCACGGTCTCCTTCTTGCACCTGCATTGGGTCACCGGAGCCAACATAATCATAGCCAACTGCTTCTTCACCCTCTCCTTCCAGACCATCGGTGTCGTTGAGAAACAACGAGCAGACGGCATCACTTCCTTGTGCGATTATGTCCCTCAAAAACACTTCTTTTGCTTCATCTCGGGCGGTGTCCATAGTTTCTACAAATATTTACAACATGGCAATTATTATTCAAACATCACAGATGGATATATTAGTGGCAAACATAGAACTAGCTAGCTAATCACAGTAAGGAATCATATTAATTAGTGGCCTCGACGCTGCTTCTCTAGGGTTTCGGGTGGCCTCGACAACGCTTCAAGGGTTAGGGGTGGCCTCGAGAACGCTTCAAGGAGGGGGAAATATCGACAACGACGAGATACATACACGGGAAAATAACATCGGGGAGGGGGTATATCGACCCCCCCACGTGTTGAAGTTATCGGGAGGGTGTATATCGACCCCCCCCACGTGTTGAAGTTATCGGGAGGGGGTATATCGACCCCCCCTCATGTTGAAGTTATCGGTAGGGGGTATATCGACCCCCCCCCACGTGTTGAAGTTATCGAGAGTTTACATCGACACGACATACGTACATGCATGAGAAAATAATATATATTATCGGGGAGGGGGTATATCGACCCCTCCCCCCCCCACGTGTTGAAGTTATCGGGAGAGGGTACATCGACCCACCCCCCACGTGTTGAAGTTATCGGGAGTTTATATCGACACAACATACGTACATGGGAAAATAATATTATCGGGGAGGGGGTATCCACCGCCCCCTCGTGTTGAAGTTATTGGGAGGGGTTTATCGACGATGACAGACCCGATAAAACATAAGAAAACAAAGAAGAAATAAAAAGAGGAGAAGAAGAAAGGAATAGCTAGAGGAGAAGATCGAAGAAAAAAAGAAGGAAAAAAAGAGGAGGAGGAGAAAGGAATAGAGGAGAAGAAGAAAAAATAGAATATATTCTATTTTCTCTCTTCTTCTTCACTATTTCTTTCTTCTTCTCCTCTTCTTTTTCTTCTTTTTTCTTCTTATTTATTTCTCCTCTTCTTCCTCTCCACTTCTTCTTTCTTTCCTCTTCTTATTTTCTTCTTTCCTATCCTTCTTTTCCTTCCTTCTTAATATCACTTAGCAAATTTTGCAACGATAGGGAGGGGCGCTCCCGTGGTCTAAAATCCATCTATGCACGATAGAAAATTCTGAAAAAATACATCTATGATCCCTCAACGTTCCCGCCTCTCTCATGAATAAAAAAAAATCTGTGAATTAAAAAAACATCATGTTCTATGAACAAAAAAACATCATATTTTATCCACATTCGTGCATACATCATATATGTGATCATCTATGAAAAAAACATCATATTCTATAAAAAAATCGTTACATATATATAAAAAACAAGCATATATATATATATATATAAAACAAGCATATATATGAAAAAAATTGCAAAGGGAGGGCGCCGGCGGCCGGACCAAGCTGAGGAGAGGACCGCGCGCGCGCGGGGTCGGCGGCGAGGATGGCGTCGGGGCAGGGGCGCGGGCGACGGCGAGCGACGGCGAGGGCGCGGGCGACGACGACAACGGGCACGGGCGAGGCGACGGCGACGGCGGGGCAGCCTGGCGGCGTCGGCGTCGGGGCGGCAACTGCGAGAGATGAGAGTGAAAATTTCATAAGTGTGAACTTATATAGCAAAGCCTTTAGTCCCGGTTCGTGGCACAAACCGGGACTAATGGTGGGCATTAGTCCCGGTTGGTGGCACCAACCGGGACCAAAGGCCTTTTTCAGCAGCCCAAAGGGCGGGAAGCGGCGGCCTTTGGTCCCGGTTGGTGCCACCAACTGGGACCAATGGCCTTGCGCTGGCGCGGTGGTGGGAGTTTAGTCCCACCTCGCTAGTTGAGAGCAGCCACACTACAAGAAATATGTCAACTTGTGACCACCACTATTGGTCACTGAAAGGTCACAAATTTCCATTTGTGACCTTTTTGTGACCAAAAACAGAAGGTCAAAAGCTGGCGATCGTAAACTGACTATAGCGACCTTTCTTCTGGAATGGTCGAAGACGTTTACGACCAAAATATTCCTACTGTGGCGTTTTGGTCACTAGCAACCTCCCCAGGCCACGTAGGCATCTAGCGTGGCAAGCTGATGTGGCACAAGATTCAGCCCGGTCTAATTCGGTTTTCTACATGGGCCTAGCCCAACAATTTGGCCTTTTTACTGTATATTTTCTCTATTAATTTTCTCTAGCTACATGGGCCTGGCCCAACAATTCAGCCTTATTGATTTCTTTGTGTGGCCCTTTTAACAGCATATTTTCTTTTTGATCATGTATTTTTCTGGGCCATTTCTTTGCTGGGCCTCTCATTATTTTCCCTCAAAAATAATTGTCCAATATAACTCGGGCCTAGCCCAGTTCCGAAAAAATTGATCCAATCCAAAAAAAGTTATTATGCCATTGACATTACCACACATCACACCACAAGCTATCTTGGGCAACATGCAATGTTATTATATTACAACCATTCATTCCAGCAATACATATCTAAGATATCTTTACATCCCAGAAACAGTAACTGCCAAACAAAACTATTCTACAACAAAGAAAATTAAAACAAAAATTTAGATGCTAAGACATAACAGAAGTTCATATTGTCCTCCTCCTTCCAACATTTGAAAACCTCATTCACCTGCAGGAGATCAATCATGAGTGAGAAACTATATAGCAGAAAAAAATGTTTAAATGATGCAAAAATAACAATCATTACACATGGTATTCGGGTACAGATTCATTAGTCATTCCACATGGTATGGCAGGTACAGATTCATCAGCCACTAGAGTAGATAATAACATCACTGGCAACAATTAATACGGCTTGGATCAAGTCTCAAGCATAATAGAGTACAGATTAGTCCAGTTTATACTCCTCTTTTAGAGGTACAGATTATAGCTAATGGGAGCTGATGTCCAGGAGTATTTGCAAATGATACAACATCATGGAGTAGGATAACATGTTTAGCAGTACAGGTTATATAGTAAGCAAGCAAGCAATTTGGCAAGCTATGTTGCAAGATAATTGTTGTGTCGCTAACAATCACCATGTAAGAATGCTTTGTTGTACTAATACATGCACATCAAGCGAGAGTGGTGTTCTATTCTTACCACAGAGGCACAAGTGAGATGATGCCCGATTCGCCCTGCTTCTCCACAAGACTCGACCAGCAGCACAAGAAAGTAGGCTGGTAACAAAATAACAAGCCACACATAAAACTGTTATGCCCTGGACAACTACAGAGAAGAAAGCAAAAGTAACTAGAATAGTAGAGGTGTGGTGATCAAGTATATAAACACTCGTGGCAGCTAATTATATAAGGGCATTGCTCATGATGAAGAGCAAAGTATTTTTATGGGGAGGAAAGGCTCCCAGCTTCACCACCCCCAGGATATGCATTCAAACAAGAATTTATTAATGAAGAACAAAAAGAGCGGCTCCCCTGTTTTTTGCTGGAACTGCAGTAGCCTAGCTCAGCTTCAAACAAGAATAACGAATTTGTAAGACATGTATGTCTGCCATAACCAAGCAAGCAGATTTAGTAGCTACTTAAACAAAATCCTAGTTCTGAATTAATCATACAGTAACGGTGACTAGATGAAGGTTATTGAGTAGTAGTAATATGCATCTACATCCACATAAGTTAGGCCCGGATAATTCCCTTGAAGAAGTTGTATTGACACTCACACATAGATATCTCAAGGCAAATTCTAACTGTATTTGTGGGTTTCAGCTAAAAAGGGCAACAACAACAATGAGCATCAGCGTCATAGAAATACTAATACTCATGCTTGCTTCCTTTCCTGATGATCAGCCGGAGGTTGCTTCTCACCACACAAGTACCTGCCGCCATGGCACCTGCCCTGTACCGTGGTCACTCGGAGTTGCCGAACAGCCAAAGCACTTCGTGCTCCCGCTCGTCCCAGAAACTGCAAGATGACTGAAAACAGTGAAATATTAAGATTCTTAATCATTCTGATATATATAACAAATATGTGATGCAAATTTGATAAAAACGTAAGAAATGCTACGTGAACACCGCTAGCGTGGGCTACTCCTATTCCTACTCCACTATTGACCCAAAAACTGGGGGGATACTTTGGAAACGCTGTACTGTTCCTGCTGATATGTTGAGTCGAGTTTTTGAAACTGAATCATGTTTGGTTCATTTGATAAGGAACGAAGTCAAGCCATGTATAATGCCAATGCCTATCTATTCGCATGAACAAGTTAGCTTCCTGTAAAAATAAATAAGTGAATAGCTTCCTATCTAGTATAACAGGAGTAATACAGAAGAAGTAAACCAAGTCACCGATCGAACAACCAACGACCAAACATGATGGAAAGCGTGCATTGATTGCGGGCACAGTGTCGCTACTAGTACCACGTCCGTACTCGATCGGTACTTGCATATAAGAGCAGCATATATAGATGAATCATGAAAGAAATAGTCTATCTACTCTCGATGGACACAATGCACAAGTCCATATACTTTAGGCATGTTATATATTGCGACTACACTTGGAATTCTATAACATAAATCCTAGTCATTCTCAAGGCGCAGGACAAAATGCAACACACATGCTAGAGTAAAATCACATAGAGCAAAGCAACGTCCTTAAACAAACATCATCAGCGATAGTGCAGCAGATGCTAACTTTAGATGCTGCTCGGGTGTGGCCGCGTCCTCCAGGGAGACGGCGCGGAGGTTGGAGGGGTCGTCCAGGAGCATCTTGGCCACCAGGTAGCCCGCCACCAACCACGTCTGGAACTTGCGTGACTGCTTCCCGATGTACCGCCCCGTCTTGCTGTCGTAGTACTCGGGGAAGTCGTCCTTGGCCAGACGCCTCTCCATCAGCTCCACCGCGTTGTGGGCGATGTGGCGCCGCCCCAGCTTCACGCTCACCGCCACCAGGAGCCACAGCAGCACTGCACAGTTTGCGCGCACCATGGAAACAGGACAACAGAGGGTAAGCTCATTGCCATATAGAAATGCAGTACATATATGGAAAGAAGAGCATACAATGCATGGGCACAGATCCAAGGAGCTACTAATACTGAATGAACATAGATGCAGCGATAAACGGCAGCAACATGCATCAAACAACTGAAGCTGTTCACTATAAGATCATCTATATGAGCTAAACTACCAATTTCCTATCCTATGAAGGTTATTTGATTTCAGGACATTCATATATACACCATGGACAGGTATAAAACCAAACAGAAAAGTAAAATACCACCACACAACACAAGTGTGCCCTCAAGTCCAGAAACAGTAAGTAGACTAACCACAGGTATAAAGCAGAACAGCAAAGTGAATACTAACTATCCTGCAAAAAGAAATAAAACGTGAATACTAACGACTAACGCATGTGTGTCCTTAAGTCCAAAACCAGTAACCACGAAGGGGGAAAGGTAAAACAAATTCATGTGTTTTAGGGGGGCATGATAGCAAGGTGTCATAATCAGATTCCTGGAAATACTAATACTGTACACATCCCTTTTCTGAAGATAAATACCTAAAAAAACACCATAATCAGATACTATGCTACATTCAAACACAATATGATTGCCACACAGGTAGAGTAAGAGCTACTGTGTCAAGACTGTAACTTAAACAAGGTTCCCAAAGGAATCATCCATAAATCAATCCTTGATAGCTAAGCTTGACCGAAGAGCTTCTCGCGCCGTCTCCCTGAAGCGCGAGAGGGGATCCGATCGGAACCTCGGCCGGCCGGCCAGGGCGGGAGGAAGGGGTTGAGGGGAGTCCGTACCAGCGAGCAGAGCAGAGCGGAGGAGGCTTCTTCCGTCGCGGCGACACCGTACCACGCCACGTCCTCCTTGGTGTTCACCCCCTCGATCTGCACCAGCGACGTGCTCTCGTACTGGTTCGACTTCGACCTGCAGATCAACCCCCACATCGCCATCAGCGCTCCGCCCAATCTCACCATGAAATGAATCGCTAGATCCGGCGAGAGCATGGCCAAGAACGGGGCTGCTCACCTCTTGAAGCCGAGGATGGTGCCCCGGACGTAGAGCCTGACGCGCTGCCCCGTGCGTCCCTTCACCATGGCACCTGCCGCCGCTTAGGGTTTCGACGGGATGGGGACACGGGAGGGGAGGGGAGGGGAGGGGAGGGGGGAGAAGGTCGGGCGAGGGGGTGCGGGAGGCGATGGGCGGTGCGGCGGCGAGGGGAGGCGAGGCGACGAGGGGAGAGGGAGAGGGGAGGCGAGGCGGCGAGGGGAGAGGGAGAGGGGTGGCGGATCTGGATCTGGAGAGGGAGACGACGCTAGGGTTCGCGTGCGGGAGGGAGTTTCCTTTTTTTCATACAAAGAGGGGGTGAGGGAGAAAGGGCTGCCGTCGGATCTGGAGAGGAGCATCCGACGGCGCTGAAGCCACGATCCGCGTGACATGCTCATCGACCAATCAGAGCCCAGTACACGTTATGACCATCTAAATTGGTCTTAATCAATTAAAAATAAGATGTTGAATCATATAAACAGTTTTATGATATGAGAATTCAAAAAAATAAAAACATTCTCATTGTGTTAGCAAATGTGACCTAGTTTTTTAGGAAAACTAACAAACTTGGAATTGGAATAATACAAATATCTTTAAAAAGTGTTATGAGAAATGAGTTTTTAGGGGGGGAAATCATTTTATATTTTCGGAGTGACAAAATTCTTTTTTTGTGAAGAATCTACCAAATATTTCTTTCAAAATGGCACCACACCATTTTCCAAAACTATAAGACAACATTTTATGTACAATTGACCAAATCTTAAAATTTAAAATGTTTTTGATTCACCTCTCATCAAAAAGACAATTTATGTTTCAAAAAAGAATCCCTGAGCATTCTTTTTTTCTACTTTTTCACATGAAAAATTCAAAAAATGATCTCCTATTGTGCACAAGGGTGCATATTGGAATGGCAAACAATGTTGCCTAAGGAAGGTTTCATTTTCTTTGGACGAAAAAACCATTTTCCATTTTTCGAGTGCCCAAAAGGAGGGTTTTTTGTGAAGGACCTCCCAAATAATTGTTGCAAAATTGTACCAAATCAATTTTATAAAATACCAGGACATATTTAATGCACAATTGACCAAATGGTTGGGTGTCAAAAGTTTTGATCCACCTCTGGTGAAAAAGACAAACTTCCGCCGATTCAGTTGGAAGTGGGTCAAATTTGAACTGTAGCTGCCTTGTAGTTTGCTCTTTATTTTTGCCAAAAATCATTTCTAGGTACATAAGTATCTATTTAATCAGAGAAACACCAAAAAAATTCCAAGATTCAACCACTAGCTAGGAACAGTCATTCCCGCCGTTTTGACCGCATTTTGAAACGGGCATAAAAAATTCAAAAAAATCAAAAATTGGAAAACCTTCGCATTGTGTCATTATATATGACCAAGTTACCAGGAAAAATAATAAACTTGTAATACGGCAATTCTATTAAAAAAGTGTTATCAGAAATGAGCTATCATGCGTGAAGATTCATGGCTTTCAAGCCAAATGATCAATCCTATGCCCACATTCATGGCATAGTTTGTTCAAATGATCTCCTATTGTGCACAAGGGTGCATATTGGAATGGCAAACAATGTTGCCTAAGGAAGTTTTCATTTTCTTTGGACGAAAAAACATTTTTCATTTTCCGAGTGCCCAAAAGGATGGTTTTTTGTGAAGGACATCCCAAATAATTGTTGCAAAATTGGACCAAATCAATTTTATAAAATACCAGGACATACTTAATGCACAATTGACCAAATGGTTGGGTGTCAAAAGTTTTGATCCACCTCTGGTGAAAAAGACAAACTTCCGCCGATTCAGCTGGAAGTGGGTCAAATTTGAACTGTAGCTGCCTTGTAGTTTGCTCTTTGTTTTTTCCAAAAATCATTTCTAGGTACATAAGTATCTATTTAATCAGAGAAACACCAAAAAAATTCCAAGATTCAACCACTAGCTAGGAATGGTCATTCCCGCCGTTTTGACCGCATTTTGAAACGGGCATAAAAAATTCAAGAAAAATCAAAAAATTGGAAAACCTTCGCATTGTGTCATTATATATGACCAAGTTACCAGGAAAAATAATAAACTTGTAATACGGAAATTCTTTTAAAAAAGTGTTATCAGAAATGAGCTATCATGCGTGAAGATTCATGGCTTTCAAGCCAAATGATCAATCCTATGCCCACATTCATGGCATAGTTTGTTCAAATGATCTCCTATTGTGCACAAGGGTGCATATTGGAATGGCAAACAATGTTGCCTAAGGAAGTTTTCATTTTCTTTGGACGAAAAAACCATTTTTCATTTTTTGAGTGCCCAAAAGGAGGGTTTTTTGTGAAGGACATCCCAAATAATTGTTGCAAAATTGGACCAAATCAAATTTATAAAATACTTGGACATATTTAATGCACAATTGACCAAATGGTTGGGTGTCAAAAGTTTTGATCCACCTCTGGTGAAAAAGACAAACTTCCGCCGATTCAGCTGGAAGTGGGTCAAATTTGAACTGTAGCTGCCTTGTAGTTTGCTCTTTATTTTTTCCAAAAATCATTTCTAGGTACATAAGTATCTATTTAATCAGAGAAACACCAAAAAAATTCCAAGATTCAACCACTAGCTAGGAACGGTCATTCCCGCCGTTTTGACCGCATTTTGAAACGGGCATAAAAAATTCAAGAAAAATCAAAAAATTGGAAAACCTTCGCATTGTGTCATTATATATGACCAAGTTACCAGGAAAAATAATAAACTTGTAATACGGAAATTCTTTTAAAAAAGTGTTATCAGAAATGAGCTATCATGCGTGAAGATTCATGGCTTTCAAGCCGAATGATCAATCCTATGCCCACATTCATGGCATAGTTTGTTCAAATGATCTCCTATTGTGCACAAGAGTGCATATTGGAATGGCAAACAATGTTGCCTAAGGAAGTTTTCATTTTCTTTGGACGAAAAAACCATTTTCCGTTCTCCGAGTGCATGAAATGAGTTTTTTTTTGTGAAAGACCTACCATATATTTGTTGCAAAATTGGACCAAATCAATTTTCTAAAATACTAGGCCATATTTAATGCACAATTGAAAAAATGGTTGGGTGTCAAAATTTTTGATCCACCTCTGGTGAAAAAGACAAATTCCCGTCGATTCAGCTGGAAGCGGGTCAAATTTGAACTACAGCTGCGTCATAGTTTGCTCTTTATTTTTTCCAAAATCATTTCTAGGTAAATAAGTATCTATTTAATCAGAAATACATGGTTTGATGGAGATACATCGAGGTTTGGACGGTGGCCGAGGGCCCCAACTCTAGAGCGCGTAAGGTCGCATGCCCGCCGCGTGGTCACCGCGTGACCGTGGCGTTGCCATGTGTTCTGGGCGGCCTAGGCATGTCTAGTGGGTTGGGCACTCCCCAGGTAGGTGCTAGGAAGAAAATCACAACATAAGATTCTCACGAGGAGACCGATCGATGCTCAAACATGAATAAGCAGCCAAGTGTTTGGTTAGCGGTACGGTAAATGCACATGGCCAATGGGCGTGAGTTTTGGCTGAGGATGATCATCTACTAAGGAGAATGTCTTCACAAATTTTTAGATCAAAAGGAGGATCCTAGGTGGTACTTGCTTTGCAAAGTACCACGCTGGACAAAAATATGAATGTTGAAGCTGGGCTCAAAATAATGAATGGATTGAGCTGGCATTTGGTGGAGGATGGTTATTTGGGCATAGGAAAGCACTGTAGAAAATGGATACCATTTGGACATGCCAAAGTGGTACTTCCTTCACAATGCTCTTCTATGGACAGAAACTTGGGAAAACTAGTGAGAGAGATTGGATGAATGAAATGAGCTCAAAATTAGTGTAGGTAAGTTACTTAGGTATGGTCATGCGCTGGTAAATTTTCAGATCATTTGGGTAAGCCTAGCTAGTACTTACTTCACAAAGCTTCTCTCGAGGTAGAAACTTTGGAAATTTCCCAAGAAATATTTACTAGGAAAATTGAGCTTAATATTATCATGTGGCAATGATTTGGGTATGGAAGAGTGCCCGAAAAGTTTGAGGGTAATAGGAGGGGTCTATATAACACTTTCTTTGCAACGTGCCAATTTGGCCATAAAATATAAATTGAACCTAGGCTCACATAGATGATTTGACTGAGCTGCAATTTGGATGAGGGTGATAATTTGGGCATATGAAGGAACTGTATAAATTTCATCTCATTTAGAGATATAAAAAAGGTACTTCCTTCACAATGCTTCTAGGTGGACAAAAACTTTGGAAATTTGCCGAGGAAGATTTGCTAGGCAAATGGAGCTGAATTTTGTCATGCGGTAATGATTTGGATAGGAAAGAGTGCCCAAAAATTCCTAGGGCAATCAAGAATATATAAATAGCACTTCCTTCATAAAGTGTTGTTGTGAACATAATAGGAAAATGAATATTGTTGAATTAGTTTTGAACTAGGCAAGGAGGGATTTTTACATATTTGATGAAGATATGACCCAAAGAATTTATGAGATTTTTTTGGGAATTTTGGGAATGATAGAAATATAGGTTGCTTCACAACCTAGGGCAAAAACTGCCACATGGACATGACACATAGGCAAAACTGATGAGATGGCGCCTAGTCATCACAACCCACCATAATCTACAAGGCTATGACCATCTATATTGGTCATGATCAGCTAGAAATAAGGCAGCGGACTAGCACTGTTTTCTTTGTGACCATTTCGTGTAAGGAAATTACGACCTTTCTGACCAAAATGGTCGCAATGGTTCAGGGTTTGGAGCCCCCTGAACAGCTTTTGACCAATTGGTCTAAAATGGTCATAGATTTATGACCAATTCTTCGAGGGTCACGGACAGAAGGTCATAAGTTGACATATTTCTTGTAGTGCCAGCACCAGTTTATAAGCTCCGCTGCCTCTTCCCTCTCGAAGTCCTTTGAACTGCAGGCTTACGGGCCTAATTGAACACTGCAATGCATGTGGGCCTACTGGGCCTGCTGCGGGCCTGAATCCTGGCCCTTGGTTGGGTTTCTAGTCGTATTCAGGCCGTGCTGGCCCAGTAGGTAGCATTTTTTTCTTTTTTTCTATTAATTTTTTCATTTCTACTTAGAACTAAATACTTATAGTTTTTAGCGATTTCTTTTTTCTTTTAGGTCACAAAAATAAACTTTCTGTTAGTGCCATTAGTTTTAAAATTTGAATAGTTAAATTTGAATTTTTTAAAATTTGTGTGAATCACTAGTTTATGAATAACTTTACTATAAAAATTGATTTTCGAGTCATTCTTTTTCCTGCTATTTAATATTACTCTGTTTTATCATTATACTCAATTTGGTAATTTTAGTTAGTCATAACAAATATTATAGGCATTTTTTTCTTTTTTGCTATTTATTTTTTTCATTTCTACTTAGAACTAAATACTTATAGTTTTTTAGTGATTTCTTTTTTCTTTTAGGTCACAAAAATTATAAACTTTCTGTTAGTGCCATTAGTTTTAAAATTTGAATAGTTTAAATTTGAATTTTTTATAATTTGTGTGAATCACAAGTTTGTGATTAACTTTACTAAAAAAATGAACATAGATGCACCTATAGAGAAAATTTGACCTAAATTGATAATCAATTTCTATGAATTTCAGAGAAATTCATTATGAATTTAGGTCAAATTTCCTGTATAGGGGCATCTATTTTCGCTTTGAGAGGAGCTCAACAAGGCAGAGAGGGACGGGCTTATAAACCGGTGTGGGCGCCCTTCGGTTCGTGAGGTGGGACTAAACTCTGGGCGCAACGAGGACCAACCCTTTAGTCCCGGTTTGTGGCACAAACCGGGACTAATGGTCATGGGCCAGGGGCGAGCCCTATTTTTTCCAGTTTTTTTTGTTTTGTTTTCTGCATTGTTTATTTTCTTTTGTTTTTTGCTTTATTTGTTAATTCCTTTTTCTTTTAGTTTTAGAAAAATTATAAACTTTCTGATAGTGCAATTAGTTTTCAAATTTGAAAACACTTTTTTAGTTTTTTGTTTTCTTTGTTGCTTTATTTATTTTATTTTGTTTCTACTTACAACAAAATACTTATTGTTGCTATTTTTATTTTTTTCCATTTTTTTGTTTTGTTTTCTGTATTGTTTATTTTCTTTTGTTTTTTGCTTTATTTTTTTAATTCTTTTTGCTTTTAGGTCAGCAAAATTATAAACTTTCTGTTAGTGCCATTAGTTTTAGAAAAATGATGAACTTTCTGTTAGTGCCATTAGTTTTCAAATTTGAATAGTTAAAATTTGAATTCTTTGAAATTTGTGTGAATCACAAGTTTGTGATTAACTTCACTAAAAAATGAACATAGATGCACCTATAGAGAAAATTCGACCTAAATTCATAGTTTTCAAATGAACTCTGAAAATGTTGGCATAGCATACTCGTCTGTTACAAAGTTGGCATGGTATCATCATAATAGTTGCGGGAGAAAGTCTTCACTTTTTCTTCGCTTGTGCCATTTGCTTATTGCGCCGTAACCATGGATAATCTTCATCATTTATCAGGATGCTTGGGTCAGCCTTGACATTGAAGGGAGGAATTTCATGAAACTTTTCATAATCTTCAGACATGTCTGTCTTGCCCTCCACTCCCAGGATGTCCCTTTTTCCTGAAAGAACTATGTGGCGCTTTGGCTCATCGTATGATGTATTCACTTCCTTATCTTTTCTTTATCTCGGTCTGGTAGACATGTGCTTCACATAGATAACATGTGCCACATCATTGGCTAGGACGAATGGTTCGTCAGTGTACCCAAGATTTTTCAGATCCACTGTTATCATTCCGTACTGTGGGTCTACCTGTACCCCGCCTCCTGACAGATTGACCCATTTGCATTTAAACAAAGGGACCTTAAAATCTTGTCCGTAGTCAAGTTCCCATATGTCCACTATGTAACCATAATATGTGTCCTTTCCCTTCTTGGTTGTTGCATCAAAGCGGACACCGCTGTTTTGGTTGGTGCTCTTTTGATCTTGGTCAATCGTGTAAAATGTATTCCCATTTATCTCGTATCATTTGTAAATCAATACAATCAAAGATGGTCCCCTGGACAACAAGTACAACTCATCACAAACAGTGTTGTCACCTCTGAGACGTGCTTCCAACCAACTGCTGAAAGTCCTGATGTGTTCACATGTAATCCAGTCGTCGCACTGCTCCGGGTGTTTGGAGCGCAGACTGTTCTTGTGTTCATCGACATACGGGGTCACCAAGGTAGAGTTCTGTAGAACTGTGTAGTGTGCTTGAGACCAAGAATATCCGTCCCTGCATATTATTGAGTCTCTTCCAAGAGTGCCTTTTCCAGTCAGTCTCCCGTCATACCGCGATTTAGGGAGACCTATCTTCTTAAGGCCAGGAATGAAGTCAACACAAAACCCGATGACATCCTCTGTTTGATGGCCCATGGAGATGCTTCCTTCTGGCCTAGCACGGTTACGGACATATTTCTTTAGGACTCCCATGAACCTCTCAAAGGGGAACATATTGTGTAGAAATACGGGCCCCAGAATAACAATCTCGTCGACTAGATGAACTAGGACGTGCGTCATGATATTGAAGAAGGATGGTGGGAACACCAGCTCGACACTGACAAGACATTGCGCCACATCACTCCTTAGCCTTGGTACGATTTCTGGATCGATCACCTTCTGAGAGATTGCATTGAGGAATGCACATAGCTTCACAATGGCTAATCGGACGTTTTCTGGTAGAAGCCCCCTCAATGCAACCGGAAGCAGTTGTGTCATAATCACGTGGCAGTCATGAGACTTTAGGTTCTGGAACTTTTTCTCTGGCATATTTATTATTCCCTTTATATTCGACGAGAAGCCAGCCGAGACCTTCATACTGAGCAGGCATTCAAAGAAGATTTCTTTATCTTCTTTCGTAAGAGCGTAGCTGGTAGGACCTTCATACTGCTTCGGAGGCATGCCGTCTTTTTCGTGCAAACGTTGCAGGTCCTCCCGTGCCTCAGGTGTATCTTTTGTCTTTCCATACATGCCCAAGAAGCCTAGCAGGTTCACGCAAAGGTTCTTCGTCACGTGCATCACGTCGATTGAAGAGCGGACCTCTAGGTCTTTCCAGTAGGGTAGGTCCCAAAATATAGATTTCTTCTTCCACATGGGTGCGTGTCCCTCAGCATCATTCGAAACAGCTAGTGCGCCGGGACCCTTTCCAAAGATTACGTGTAAATCATTGACCAAAGCAAGTACGTGATCACCGGTACGCATGGCAAGCTTCTTCCGGTGATCTGCCTCGCCTTTGAAATGCTTGCCTTTCTTTCGACATTGATGGTTGGTCGGAAGAAATCGACAATGGCCCAAGTACACATTCTTCCTGCATTTGTCCAGGTATATACTTTCAGTGTCATCTAAATAGTGCGTGCATGCGTGGTATTCTTTGTTTGTCTGTCCTGAAAGATTACTGAGAGCGGGCCAATCGTTGATGGTCACGAACAGCAACGCCTTTAGGTTAAATTCCTCTTGTCTGTGCTCATCCCACGTATGTACACCGTTTCCATTCCATAGCTGTAAAAGTTCTTCAACTAATGGCCTTAGGTACACATCAATGTCGTTGCCGGGTTGCTTAGGGCCTTGGATGAGAACTGGCATCATAATGAACTTCCGCTTCATGCACATCCAAGGAGGAAGGTTATACATACATAGAGTCACGGGCCAGGTGCTGTGATTGCTGCTCTGCTCCCCGAAAGGATTAATGCCATCCGCGCTTAAAGAAAACCATACGTTCCTTGGATCCTTTGCAAACTCATCCCAGTACTTTCTCTCGATTTTTCTCCACTGTGACCCGTCAGCGGGTGCTCTCAACTTCCTGTCTTTCTTACGGTCCTCACCGTGCCATCGCATCAACTTGGCATGCTCTCCGTTTCTGAACAGACATTTCAACTGTGGTATTATAGGAGCATACCACATCACCTTCGCAGGAACCCTCTTCCTGGGGGGCTCGTCGTGAACATCACCAGGGTCATCTCGTCTGATCTTATACCGCAATGCACCGCATACCGGGCATGCGTTCAGATCCTTGTATGCACCGCGGTAGAGGATGCAGTCATTAGGGCATGCATGTATCTTCTCCACCTCCAATCCTAGAGGGCATACGACCTTCTTTGCTGCGTATGTACTGTCGGGCAATTCGTTATCCTTTGGAAGCTTCTTCTTCAATATTTTCAGTAGCTTCTCAAATCCTTTGTCAGGCACAGCATTCTCTGCCTTCCACTGCAGCAATTCCAGTACGGTACCGAGCTTTGTGTTGCCATCTTCGCAATTGGGGTACAACCCTTTTTTGTGATCCTCTAACATGCAATCGAACTTCAGCTTCTTCTTTTGACTTTCGCATTGCGTCCTTGCATCGACAATGACCCGGCGGAGATCATCATTATCGGGCACATCGTCTGGTTCCTCTTGATCTTCAGCAGCTTCACCCGTTGCAGCATCATTGGGCACATCGTCTGGTTCCTCTTGATCTTCACCAGCTCCCCCCGTTGTAGCATCACCGTATTCAGGGAGCACATAGTTGTCATCGTACTCTTCTTCTTCGCCGTCTTCCATCATAACCCCTATTTCTCCGTGCCTCGTCCAAACATTATAGTGTGGCATGAAACCCTTGTAAAGCAGGTGGGTGTGAAGGATTTTCCGGTTAGAGTAAGACATCGTATTCCCACATTTAGTGCATGGACAACACATAAAACCATTCTGCTTGTTTGCCTCATCCGCATCGAGAAACTCATGCACGCCCTTAATGTACTCGGAGGTGTGTCTGTCACCGTACATCCATTGCCGGTTCATCTGCGTGCATTATATATAATTAAGTATCCAAATTAATAGAAGTTCATCATCACATTAAAACCAAAGTACATACATAGTTCTCATCTAACAACATATAGCTCTTCAGAGCATCTAATTAATTAAACCATACATTGAAACTATGTAAAACATTTCAATGCGAAAACAAATGCGATCATAATCGCAACCAAGGTAACAATTGATCCAACGGCATAATGATACCAAGCCTCGGTATGAATGGCATATTTTCTAATCTTTCTAATCTTCAAGCGCATTGCATCCATCTTGATCTTGTGATCATCGACGACATCCGCAACATGCAACTCCAATATCATCTTCTCCTCCTCAATTTTTTTATTTTTTCCTTCAACAAATTGTTTTCTTCTTCAACTAAATTTAACCTCTCGACAATAGCTTCGGTTGGCATTTCCGATTCACATACATCCTACATAAATAAAATCTATGTCACGTTGGTCGGCATAATTTTCATAAACAATAAATGAACCAATAGTTATAAAGATAATATATATACCACATCCGAATCATAGACAGGACGAGGGCCGACGGGGGCGGATACCAAAACCATCGCACTATATAAGATGCAATAATAAAAGTAAGAAAAAATACAAGTATCTATGTAAACATACAAGTAAGAATATTTTTCCTTTCAGAAAGAAGATAAGAACAAGAGGCTCACCACGGTGGTGCCGGCGATGAGCTCGGCATCGACGGCGGTGAAGACGGGGACGGGGCGTGATGGACCGCTAAACCTAGACAAATATTAAGGAAAATGGAGCTTGGAGTTCGAGCTTGGAGAGGATAAAGCTTAAGTAGTGTGGCTCGGGCATTCCATCGAACACCTTGTGTGCATGGAGGTGAGCTAGAGCACCACCAAGCCCTCTCCCCCTCGGCCAGAAAAAACAGAGCAGTGTGCTCTGCTCTTGCACGAGGGGGTATATATAGGCACCACCATTGGTCCCGGTTGGTGGCATGAACCGGGACCAAAGGGGTGCCTTTGGTCCCGGTTCATGCCACCAACCGGGGCCAATGGTGGTGGGCCAGGAGCGAGGCCCATTGGTCCCGGTTCGTCCCACCAACCGGGACCAAAGGTCCAGATGAACCGGGACCAATGGCCCACGTGGCACGGCCGGCCCCCTGGGCTCACAAACCGAGTCCAATGCCTTCATTGATCCCGGTTCTGGACTGAACCGGGACTAATGGGCTGACCCGGCCTGGACCTTTGCCCCCTTTTCTACTAGTGTTACATGCTAAGTTATAGGAATTCTATAGGAATGGCCCCGCCTCTGTTGCTGACCGCGACCAATATATGTTGTAGGAATGATAAATTTTAGGGTGAGTAATCAAATTGATTGATGTGCTTAGTGTGGATTGATAATTTTGTAGATTTAGTTCTAGAATGCATGATATATAATGCATTACTATATACCATGCATATTACTTTATATCATGCGGATATACCTGTTTTTAGCTGTCGGATGCAAAATGAACGGCCACCACGTTCATCTTCTTCCCTGAAACTACCACCACGTTCCGTCGACCTGCGCCGCTCACGGCCGGCAGTGCTCCCGCGCCATCTTAGCCGCATCGGCCTCCCCTCAACCGCCGCCCATGGCCATCCCTCTCACCCTGGCAAGGGACAAATCTTTTCGGGGAACCTGCACCCCTCCCACACACCTAAGTTAGAATGCGGGCGAGCCTGCCCCCTCCCCCTCCCCACCCGTAAAATAGATTGCCGGCATGCCTGCCTAGGATCGATGGACCCAATTCTAAATTCACGCGACATATATATATATGTAGGTATCGTGTAGATGTAAAAGTATGATAAAGTTTAAAAAAAAAACGTTGGTAAAAACCAACACGTCGCTAACACTGAACTACTAGCATCGTTCTGGTTTATTAGGGTCTCTTTTGATTCAAAGAATTTTCATAGGATTTTTGAAGGGTTAGAATCCTTAAGAATTTTTCCTATGTTGATCGTTTGATTCGTAGGATTGAATTTTGTAGGATTTTTTCCTAAGGATTCATTTGTACTGCATTTCACAGAAATTCTAGCATCCACTCAAACCTCTTGAAAGAAATCCTTTGTTTTTCCCTTGACACAATCAAACAAATTCAAATCTTATAGGGATCCAATGGACATGCCATTTCAATCCTGTGTTTTTGCAATCCTATGAATCAAAGAGGCCCTTAGTTTTCTTTGTATTTTGTGTCAAATTTTGGCTATAGCTTTTACCAACAAAATGTTAATGCATGTCAGCAAAAATTATATCGTTGGATTCGTATTTGAACATAGTTTTCAATGATATACTCTTTTTTATGACATGTATTGACATTTTGTTAGTTAAATCTATGATTAAAATTTTATACTAAACACGAAGGGGGCTAATAAAGGCGGTATCTGACTAGTAGTACGTAGTAACTATCTGACTAGTAGTAGCTGGTACTAGTTAATTGATGAAACAGGGGAGCGGTGACACTGCCGGTTTCTGGTCTGCGTTGTCCCGCCACGCGTCAACTATTGCTGTGCTGTCCACCCCCACCACCCCCGCCTTACCTCGGAAGTGGAGTCGCTCTCACACCACCCAGCACAGCACATCACCACCTCGGCCTCTCCCACATCGCACTCCGAGGAACCCAAAGCAGCCAGCTCCCATGGGCCGCGGCCGTGCCAGGAGGCGCCGTCCGACCCCCTCCGACTCCTCATCGTCGGAGGAGGAGCTCCTGCTGCCGGTCGGCGTGGAGGAGGAGGATGAGGACGAGGCGGACGATGAGTCGGAGGACGACCACGAGGAGCTCATACTACTGCCGGTCGGCGCGGAGGTGGAGGTGCGCAGCGACGACCCGGGCTTCGCCGGCTCCTTCTATGAGGCCACCGTCGCCGGCCACAAGCTCTCCGCCGGCCGCCGCGGGCGCTACACGGTGGAATACACCACGCTCCTGGCCGACGACGGAGACGACGAGCCGCTCAGGGAGACAGCGGCCGCCGCCAACGTGCGGCCGCGGCCACCACCGGTCGAGGAAAGGGAGTTCGCGGTCCACGAGATGGTGGAGGCGTTCCACAACGACGGGTGGTGGGTCGGCGTGGTCTACGCCGTCGTCCCGCCGCCGCTGATGGCCGGGGATCGCCGGCAGCCGAGGGCGTACAGGGTCACGTTCCCCACCTCGCGGGAGACGCTGGAGTTCCAGGAGGCGGATCTGCGGCCGCACCGCGTGTTCGAGGACGGCCGGTGGGTCCCGGCTGCAGAGGTGGTAAGTGGGGTGCCTCCTCTGTTCACAATTCACATAGTACTGCTTTGGGTTGCATTTAGGTGGTTTATTTGATAGATTAATTAGTTTGTCGACTATGGATAAAAACATTTCACTTTCAGTACAACTTTCAGGTGCTTGGAGTGTCCTGTGCGTCTGTCCCCAAATGGATTTGTTGCATGTAGCATGCTCTTTATCAATTTTAGACCATGGATATATTCTGTTTTTGTCAATTATCTGAACTTTTTTGGACGAATCATAGATAAATTTTAAAATCTCTATTTTTTCATACTTTGGAACTTAATTAGGTTACATTTTCTTCAGTCAATTCATGGGAACTAGCTTTTTTTTCTTGTAAATTATATATAATTCATTCAAGAAATGGCAACTAGTTGGTTCAATTCTAAGAAGTATATAAGATCCATGAACACAGTTAATCGTTTTTTCTTTTGGGGAACATGCGGTGAAATCAAACATACTGTAGATTTTCAAATTAATCGCGCTCATATTGAAATTATATTTCAATTTAAAACAGCTCATGTTCTGCTTGTGCAGTTTCTCATTTGAGATTTTCTGCTGTCTTTCTCATCTGAATTAGCTTACCTTCTTGAAGTTACTAATTCCAGCCCACATATTCCTATTTTGGGTTGTGCTCTCAGACCAACCATTACCAGATAAGTGATTAACAAATACTGAAATACTAGCACTACTCCTAGATGTTTATCAAAAATTAATGATGACCATTTGACATTTTAACTTACAAATTTGGGGGCTACCATGCTACACAGCCATGTATATGCACCCTATGGTAATATGCAGCCTTGAGATAAATATAAATATTTTCCAAGGGTGTATTAACATGTGCTGCTAACTTCAAATTAAAAGGATGTGGGTGGATCATTTAAAATGGATAACACTTTTCAACTTCAATGACTAATCTGCACCCATGGTGCAGTTATCTCTTTTGTTATTTCTGATTCTCTTGTTGTTTGCAGGACAATGGAAGTCCTTTGTTCGGTGAGGGAAACCAAGTTGAAGTGAGTGGAAAATCCTTGGGCGCATCCTGGAGTCCAGCTACTGTTCTTAAAGTGATTGGTGCTACAAATTTTCTAGTACAGTATATGCATATTGAAAATGACAGGGAAGTGGCCACTGAGATTGTCGATTCTCAAGATATTCGGCCAGCACGCGCCATCACCCGTATGCACTCCAAGTACAGATTTTCTCCTCCTTCTCAGGTTGAGGTCCACCATGAAGGTAGCTGGTGGCCTGGTGTTATTGTTAAGGTTTTAGGTAGTGGAATCAACAAGAAGTATGTGGTGAAATTGAAGAATCGCAAGACAGACATGGAGGACGAACCTGTGGATGTTTTGACGGTTGAAATTACGCAACTAAGGCCACGGGTTGACTGGGACGGTAAAAAATGGGTACGTTGCGTGAAAGAGGTATAATTACTGCATAATCCATGTTTTGTCTTCTGTCATTCTTTTCTGCTGTTTTTTGTTGTTGTTGCTTGCAACAAGTATATTATACTTAATTTTAGTCTTTTGGATTTCAAAGAAATTTGATAACCTTACCATAGTACTTTGGCTCCTCTTATCACTACTGTTGCAGCATGCTACTCATTTTATACACCTTCATTGTGCATCATTTGCATCAGGACTAAAGACACTTTCCATCTGTTTGTTCTTCAATCCCTTGGGCCCAGTAAACTGTGATAGACTTAGTCCTGTTATGATGGCCACATATTCATCTTGTATGTTTAGGAAAACAAATGCGCACTTGAAAACAGAAGCTTCTGCAAATGAATTAGGAATATGCAAGTTAGTTCATAATTGGAATATTATCCCTACTCTACGTTCCAAACATCAATTATGTTATTCAATGTTGCCTCAAATCTTTATGGTGTACTGATGTGTTATTTTTTCCTATGTGTTAGCTTTCACACCAAAATAATGTCCATGAGGTGCATCCATCTCAGAAATCTTCTAATGAACCTCGATTAACTTCTCGGAAAAGGCTAGTTTCCGCCTTGTATGATGACACTGATAAAATCGGTAATGAACCTGATTCTTGTCGTGACAAAAAGTTGAAGAATGAAGATGTGATATCAGGAAAAATTTCTCCTCTTCCTCTGTCCATTTGCAATGAGAACAATGAAATTACTCATAATCAAGGGAATGCTGTATTGTCATTACGGTCTGAGCTATCACTTGCTTCACTGCCACCAACGGCAGCATTTAAGCAGCTGACTTCATCTTCACTTGCTCCAAGCTGTCATCTGGAACAATCATCTTCTCAGATGATTATCATACCATCTACGCCAGAAAGTCGGCAGTCACGGCCTTTGTTATTTGGAGCGTTTGGACAACCAAGAGCTGACCCACAGGACAGACTATTAGGTATGTGTTCTGATTTCTGAACAGTCTGCAATATGTACTGATTACAGAAATGTCAGCAACATCTCCGTTATATTACTAGCAGTTGTATCATGATACTTTCGATTTCCAGGTTCACAAGAAGGTAGTGGAATAGATCTTCAGGAAGTTCGCTATGTTGGTGAAACTAGTGTTGAGCAGAACTCTGGTGGAGAATGGTGTCAGAGATATTTGGTTATGGCTGATAATGCAAGCATTCTTTTGTTGCCTTCAGCAGAAAGTTGTGAAGCTAATGAGGACAACACAGCCGCTGCGGTGGAGTGTGTGACTGGTTATGTTGCTCCATCTGAGGACTTGTCTCTCATACCTGTGGCTACTTTAGATGGTGTTGTACCTAATCTGTTACCATTAGAGTGGGATTTGGAGGTCAATATAACTGAAGATATGGATGAGGCGAACCATCAAGGGAATGTAGTTGGGTTAGCCAGCAATGGGAATCATAATCAGTATTCTAGCGTTCACTGTCCATTCTCAGCCACATCTTTAACTGCACTTGAGGATGACATGATTACCAATGAAAGTCCAAGCAGAGAGTTCTTATGCAGTAGCCAATCCGTCGAGAAGTCGACAGTAACTCGGTTCTCTTCTGTTGGCATGAACAATTATAGTGTGACAGAACCTTTCGATGATAGCTTGGCCATTACAAATGGTGTGGAGGGTACACCAGTACCCAGGTATGTTGCAAGCAGAACAAATGATTCTGTCTTTCCCTTATCGCCGGAATCTCTAGCTGTGCATGAGAGTACCATGGACACGAACAGCCTGCTTTCAGGATCCTTGGCAGCCCATCATCTTCCATTTGTGAAGACCTCCCCATTGTGGGCACATCTTGAGGCACTGGAAATATTCAGGAAAGCGCCACAGCAGCCACATTTTCGTCAGTTCGAGCAGTGTTGTCCAGAGCTCCGCGAAGGGATGGCATTAGGTTTGATGCTCTCTTTTGCTAATTTAGCAGAAAGCATCAACATGCTGGATGTTCAGGGTGACAAAGAACTACTTGTACAGAAGATGAAAAGCCTTGCTTTGCTCGAGGAGAATGGTTTCGACGTCATGTGCCTGAGATCACGCGTGGAAGCTTTACTCGCCACAGATAATAGTCGCGTCGAAAAGCTGGAGGAGAAGATTGCTCACATAGAAACCTACGACCAAGAACTCGGCATGCAAGTTCGCGCGCTGGCTATGACCGTCCATCATCTCGAACTGCATGCGTATCTCATGCGCAACATGATGCGGTCTGCCATCACACGGAAGATGAGCAATGCTGTGAAGATCTCAAGACTCAAGGCAGAAGCTAACGATCTTGAGAGATCGTATCATTCCAACGCCGCGCCACGGTGAGTTTGGTCTATTGTGGGAGCACGTCAGCACGCTTGTGAATAGGTAGTTACCACACCACCCAGCTAGTTGTTGTGTAGATACTAGTTCGTAATGCTATCCTGCAGATCGCCGTGCGACGGGCGAGTCATTTGTGTATGTTGTTGCTCTGGTATGGTAGTGGTACAGGCAGCTATCTGTGAAGTAGTCCAGGCAGTATACCGTGCAAGCTGAACCTGGACAGTATGTGCGTGGGCTACTGAAGTCACTTTTGGTATTGCGTATATGTCATAGTAGTATGCTGCTCTGTTCTGTGATTCAGTGTCTTCAGCTGCGAACCAGTTTTAGTATTGTAGCTCATAGTGCTAATATGTTGTTAGTCTGAGTCTAGAGTACTGTAGTTGTGCTCAAAACATGCATGTTTCGAATTGAATCGTGTCGTCGTTTGAATACCATTTTGTTGACGACCACAGTGCCATGGTTATGGAGGAAACGTCAGAATACTATTTTGTTGACGACTACGGTGGCATGGTTATGGAGGAAAAGCTACAAATCGACTTCTCCAGGCTGCAATTGTTTTTACTTTCCCCTGCTTTCACTAGCGATCAATGCCAAAGAATCTCAGCCAAAGCATTTCCTATGATAATTTTCTCCATTTCTCAGTGATCTTTCAAAATCCTGCTTTCACTTATGCTTTACTTATACTTAAGACTACTTTTCCAACTAAAAAAAAGACTACTTTTCTGTATGGGCTGATGCCTAGAGAATACTTTTACTGTTCTTCGCCCCGCTTTATATACAAAGCAATGATCCTCAACAACCGGTACAAACACTTGCCAACACTACACACGCACACACCTAAGGCAGGATACATAGGCATTGAGCGCAGCAACAACAACCCTAATGCTATAAGAGCAACCGGGGTCCTCAACCGTAAACACGCCACCGCGAAGAGATGAAGCTACATACGACGAACCGTGGGCTCTAAGGCGGCGCCTTCAGAAAGGAAACGACACCGGAGCGCCACCCGACCTGGGGATCAGAGTTTCCCCTGAAGTAACACGACAAGCAATGAAAGCCGCGACGACGCTTTCAAGAAGGGAACGAGCGTCGCCGCCGCCGGTCCGTCCAAAGATAGAACAGGTTTTCACCACGGCCAACACTCACCGCCACCGAACGCCATACCCCGGCGACCACGCCGCCCCCACACGGCCATGGCCACCTGGCAGCACCTAACCACGGGCTCTACCCAAGAGCACCGCGGAACCACCACCAGGGCCGCCGCCCAGACATCCAAGACCTGGACACCACCTAATTCAAGACCCACCGCTACCCCAACCAAAGATGTGGGCGAAAAGGACCCGCCTTTCGCACCCTTGTGCTACCCCCAATGTCTCCATCGACTCGTCCTGTTGCCGGACGCGAGACGAGGTCGGTCCTACTGCTGGGTGCGAGGCGAGGTCAGTCCTGCTGCCGGGTAAGATGAGCTCGGTCCTGCTGCTGAGCGCGCGACAAGCGATGGACTGAAGCCCGGGGAGGGCCGAACCTTCGAAGACGGTAGCAACCAGACGACGAGGAGAGGTACCAAAGGTCGAAACGGGCCGCCTACAAACGAGCCAACGCTAGAAACCTAGCTGCCGCTGCAGCCGACCCGTTGAACTGCCATGATGTCGGCTCAGCGAATGGAAGCCGCCACGCCCAGAGGGCCGAGCCACCTCACCGCCGCCGCCCATAGTCGGAGCAGCAGCCACCCATGGGCCGCTGCCCCAACCCGCGCCGCCCGCCGGATAAAAGCGTCAGATCTGGCTGGCACACATCCACCACCACCAGCCCCCGACCGAAACCAGAGGAGATGAAGGGCGAGACCCACACCACTCCGCCGCCACCTCCGCCAGCAGACCACCACCACGAAGGCGATTGTCCGCAGCCCAGGCCGCCCGCAGCCCGCACCCATCGCGTCTGGATCCGATAGTCGGCCTTCACCACACCGGCCGTGCACCACTAGGGCGTGCCCCGTCACGCCGCCACGGCACCCACGCGCTACCACCAGCGTTGATGCGATGCCACGCGGTGGAGCCCCACGGAAGCGCTACCACCTGGTTCGGGGCTGTCGGCGTGCGCTGGCCAACACGAACGAAGAGACGAGATGGGCCCCGCCGCCACCGGCGGCGACCGTGCTTTGCCCGGCCCCGCCCTCTGGCAGCGGCGAGGGAGGAGGAGGCGGGAGGAGGGGTGCGATGGCGGCGGTGGTGCGGTCACCCTCCTCGTCGCCCGCGAGAGGGGATAAGGTTGGGGTACTTCTGGC
Source organism: Triticum urartu (assembly GCF_003073215.2). Lineage (NCBI taxonomy): Eukaryota > Viridiplantae > Streptophyta > Magnoliopsida > Poales > Poaceae > Triticum > Triticum urartu. The sequence continues at coordinate 13,251,502 of NC_053023.1, forward strand.
TTGGCTCTTGCAGAACCATTCGAGTGGCCCTAAAGAATACTGTTAGTGTACAATCATATCTTTGAAATAACTGTAACATATTTCCGCAACAACGCATGAGGTATCATCTCTAGTATTTCCCGAGAAAGTAAGTCGCATGTCCTAGTTTTGTCGATTTAAGACATGCCTTACAGTGGCTGCTACCAACACCTAGACCTAGCCATCCATGCCCCCCCCCCCCCCCCCCCCCCCCCCCCCCCCTTCGAAAGCCAAATGGTTGTCCTCTTCCCTCAAGATGTTCCTAAATGCTCCCAAAGGTTGCAGTGGCGCTTTTGTGGTATCCTGGCCGAGCGGGTCACTGGTTTGCACCGTCTTCATGGCCTCCACCTTCCTCTTTAGCTATCTCCGGATGAATCTGGTTGCCCAACCATGGTTTTTATAAGATTTGATTGAATTGCTGCAGAGAGTAGAAAACATCGACATTGAACGCTAGCGTTGCAGGAACCACCCTTCTATAGAATTGTGCTAAAAATCACTAATTTTGAGGCTAATTTTTTTTGCAAAAACCCACTAGTTGGTGGTTTTGGTCGTTTTGATGACGATTGTGACATGTGGATCCCGCAAATGATGACATGACGTACCAAATTGCAGGCGATGCCTGTTAGGCGAGGTGAGGCACAGAACGTACCAAGCCCCCAACATTTAGTACTGTAATCAATTTTTTTATCGACCATGCAGTACAAACCCTTACAGTGGGCTAACTCGTTGTTTGCCTATCTATATCCCTATATAGTGCGAAAATAACTTTGAAAGTTGGTCGTTGGATGAAGTCAAACCAACGGTATAGAGATGGCAAATCCGAGCACTACTGGCTGTTGGATATCATTTACATTTCACTAAATTCTGCCACATGTATAATTTAGAAGACTCCATTGTTGAACTTAAGCATAATGCACAAACCTCAAAACACAAGCACTTCTCCTTTGTTCTAAAATCTTCCATATCTTAATTTCCCAAAAAAAATCTAAATGAATTTTCACTATTTGTTTTTACTTTATACTTTACAATGCACAATTCCATGAATCTTAAAATAGTTTTTTTATAAAACTAATTGATTTTGAATGAGATGAACTACAAGAATTAAACGAACATCTACATCATGCATATATATGACTCAAAGCTTACATGCTATAGTGTGGTATTTATTCATAATTTAGTTATCAAGTCTCATGCGTTCAATGCACGTATACCTTACTAGTACACCTAGGAGCGACCAGAACAAACTTACAACCTCTATATTCACTCGTGAGTGACACTCAACGAAGCCACCATTGGTGGGTTGCCAAGCAGGCCTTCCGTGGCGTCCAGTCAGAGACTACCTTTTATGCAGTAGTGGTGTAAATATGTTTGTCCAATCACTCATATGATTCTCCAAAGTACTCCAAGGATATAAAAGTTGTGGCTATTTCAACCACTAGTATTATTCATATGAACAAGAAAGAATCAGAACAACTACGGTTTTTAACATATCATGAAAATATTGTAGCCTTGCGTGGAGTAATAAGACCCAAATCATCGGTCTCACCATGATATATAGTTTCATAAAATACAATGACAATTTCTAGAGACGATTACACTTAATGGAAGATTTGAAATGATAACACAGATAGAGTTCATGCACACATACATATGAATGTGTCGGCCTTCAGGTGTGTGTGCAACTTATTGTGCCAATTAATATGGTATAGTTCACCAAGCTTTCATGGGTAGATATCAATTGCTGAGTAGGGACCCAATACTGGCAGAATTTTGTAATCATCACTGAAGCCAGCATCAGAAAATATCCTCTTCCACTCAATTTCATCTCGTTCCACCCGAGTGATATATGTTGGAAATATGAGCAATTTACCGAATGATTTTATTGACAGAAATACTAGATAAAGCATGACCAGTATAGTAGTGATAAAACAAGCCATGCAATTTGACAAAGAGAAGGTAAACAACATCTTCATATATGAACTGTAACTAAACGTATCTAGAGCAGACAGTATAGCAAGTTGCATATATGAAATAGAGTCTAACATATTTAGGGCAAATACTAGAACAAGGAACTGTAGCAGGACCTCTAATAGAAAGGACAAGAACACGTACGGGACAGCAGCAGCAGAAGCGCTGGACTTGGGGTCGGTGTCCTCGCCGGCCATGTCGTCGAGGAGATCGTGGACGTCGGGGAAGAAGTCATCGTCGGGGAAGTAGTGTCGTCGGGGAAGTAGTCGTCGGCGACCGGATTGTCCGTGATGAAGCAGCTAGTAGTCGCGCTGAGTGCTCCCCAAAAACCTTATCACCCTTCTCCCGTACATGACTCAAAAGGTGCGGTTTTGGAGACCTACTGTCCCGACGTGCGATGCACGCCGCAAGCCGGGATGAGGAAGACAGCAGCAGCTCAGAGATGGAACCGATGGCAAGGAAGGAGTAGTTCTGGTGCATCTCTCTGGGAGGAGCGACCTCCCTTTTATAGACGCAAGAGAAGGAGGCGAGAGGGCATCGACGGGAGGTGAAACGAAGAGACGGAGATGAAGCAAACGGCCAGCAGCCAAAGGGCTGCACCGTTCCGCATTCGAGCTCCACTTTCTCAAAAATCTTTTCAGCTTCCGTGTGTCCTTTCGTATACCCGTAGTGTGTGGAAAAAATTTAGACATCGGCTCATTCCCGCAACCCGCGGCGCGTCGTGATGAGGCGAGGCGTGGCGAGGCGGGCGGCGGAGGAGGAGCGCGCGTGGATGTCCCTCTTGTTCTCATGCTCATACAAGTGGGGAAAGAACCTCCCTTATAAAGAGGTCCAACTCCCTCTAAACTAGCAATGTGGGACTAAACTTTAGTTCCACCTCTTGCCTTGCACGAATGGGCTGCGTGGGCCTCTAGGATTTATTACGAATTTCTGAAACTGCTATTGGGATAGGCCCAAAGTAGACAAAATTTCAGCAATCCCCCACCAGATCCCAGAGGCACACAAAAATTACCTTTGGTTCCAAAACACTGTTTTATATACCGGTACTGCAGTGGAGACTGTTAAGTTGAACTTCCACCTAGAACTCTATGCTACACTAGTAAGCAACTTGAACAGTGGACTGGGCCTTGAACTGCAAGTTTTCTGCGAATCTAGCTTCACATAAAACCTTGACCGATGCGTGGCTACCATGGGTCTTCCCCGTGGGTGGAGCTTATGTGTCATACTCCTTGACCTTTCATGAGTTTACTAGAGAAAACCCTACTCTCACAAATTGCGACGTTTGACAATCAGACTCATATAGGTGTGTTCTTCAAAAGATGTTCTGCAGGATAACATCTCTGCTTAAATGAGCCACTTAGAACACATTAAGATATACATCAACCTGTCATGCAGATTAGGAGAGTATTGCATCTTCATGGAGTGGTATTGTGAATAGTAAGGATACTCTCCTCTCAGTTGACCAACAGCTTGTCTTCCACATCTAATTCACGGGATCTCCGATCACAAAAAATAGGTTACCACTGTGAACAACTCATATTGTGGGTCTCATACCCATCTCCCTCGATGCATTATCTATCACATTATGTGATAGACCCTTAGTAAAAGGATCTGCTTGATTTTTAGACGTTTTGGATATAATCCAATGCAATAACTCCGGAGTTTTTCATTTTTCTGACAGACTTTAACCTTCTCTGAACATGTCTTGATGACTTCATGTTATCCTTTGAGCTGCTCACTTTTGTGATCACAGTTTGATTGTCGCAGTTCATAAGGATACCCGGTATAGGTTTCTCAACAACCGGCAAGTCATTCAAGAGCCGACGAAGCCAATCTGCTTCGACCGTAGCTGTATCTAGTGTTGTGAGTTCTGCTTCCATTGTTGACCTTGTTAAGATGGTCTGCTTGCAAGACTTCCAAGAAACAGCGCCACCTCCATGAGTGAATACATATCCGCTCGAGGCCTTTATCTCATCAGCATCTGAGATCCAGTTTGAGTCACTATACCCTTCAAGCACCTTTGGGTGCCCAGTGTAGTCAATTCCATAATTTGCAGTGCCTTTCAAATAATGCAAAAATCTTTCTAGAGCTTTCCAGTGCACATCTCCTGGTTTTGAGACAAACCGACTCAGTTTGCTAACAGCAAAAGAGATGTCAGGTCTTGTAGCACTAGCTAAGTACATGAGCGAGCCAATAATCTGAGAATATTTCAATTAATCTCTAGCAATTCTTTGATTCTTTCGAAGTAACATACTTGCATCATAAGGTGTTGGAGAGGGCTTGCAGTCACTATATCCAAAGCGACTCAAGTTCTTTTCCACATAGTGAGATTGAAGCAATGTAATCCCACCATCATCGTCTCTCAACAACTTGATGTTCAGAATGACATCAGCCACTCCTAAATCATTCATCTCAAAACAGCGAGATAGGAAATTTTTGACCTCCTTAATAACATTCAGATTTGTTCCGAAAATAAGTATGTCATCAACATACAAGCAAAGGATAACTCCTTCGCCCCCACCATGGCGATAGTACACACATTTGCCAGCTTTGTTCACAACAAAGCCTGCAGTTGTTAAAGTTCTTTCAAACTTCTCATGCCACTGTTTGGGTGCTTTCTTGAGTCCATACAAAGACTTCAGCAACTGCACACTTTTCCTTCCTGACCATCTAGTACAAACCCATCTGGTTGTTCCATATAAATTTCCTTGTACAACTCTCCATTTAGGAAAGCAGTCTTAACATCCATTTGATGAACGAGAAGACCATGCGAGGCAGCTAGTGAAAGTAGAACTCGAATAGTGGTCAGTCGAGCCACAGGCGAGTAAGTATCAAAAAAGTCTTCACCTTCCTTTTGGGTATAACCCTTAGCCACGAGCCGAGCCTTGTACTTTTCAATAGTACCATCAGGCCTAAGCTTCTTCTTGAATACCCATTTGCATCCTATAGGTTTGCACCCATAAGTACGATCAGTTATCTCCCAAGTTTCATTCGCCAAGATGGAATCCATCTCGCTACGAACTGCTTCCTTCCAATAGTCAGCATCTTCAGATGCATAGGCCTCTGAAATAGAACTGGGAGTGTTATCTATGAGATACACAAGAAAATCATCACCAAAGGACTTTGCAGTCCTCTGTCTCTTGCTCTTAGTAGGAACTTCATTGTTCTCCTCCACGGGACTTTCAAAGTGTTCTATCGAAATGGCAGGTTTGGTAATTGTAACTGGTTCCTGATTCGATGGACTAGGCATCTCCTGATTAGATGAGGTGGCCATATCCTTCATGGGAAAGATATCTTCAAAGAAAGTCGCATCATTCGACTCCATGATCGTACCTACATGCATGTCAGGTACCTCAGATTTTACAACCAAGAATCTATAACCAATGCTATGAAAAGCATGTCCCAGGAAAACACAATCCACAGTCTTTGGTCCAAGCTTCCGCTTCTTTGGAATTGGAACATTGACTTTCGCCAAATAACCCCATGTTCGTAGATAAGAGAGTTTTAACCTTTTCTTCTCCCATTTCTCGAATGGAGTTATCTCTTTGTTCTTTGTGGGAACTCGGTTTAGGACATGACATGCCGTCAATATCGCCTCCCCCACCATGCCTTGGAGAGATCCGATGTGTCTAACATGGCGTTAACCAAATCAGTTAGAGTATGGTTCTTTCATTCAGCCACCCCATTTGACTGAGGTGAGTAGGGAGGCGTCCTCTCATGGATTATACCATGTTTCGCACAAAAAGCATCAAATTCATTGGAAAAATACTCTCCACCACCACTACTAGGGAAAAGGCTAGCAGCAGCGCGGGTACCCGCGCTACCAATAAGGCGCTACATCTAACGTATAGCAATAGCGCTGGTCCACCCGCGCTACTGCTACACAAGTGTTGCAGCAGCGCGCTTAAAGGAACCTCACTGCTGCTAATAGCTATAGCGCGCTTCCCCTGTGCGCGCTACTGCTACAACCGCGCTGCTGCTAACTTTTCTGCACTTGCTACTGCTAATTTTAGTTGTTTTTTGTTTTTTTTGGCATATTTGTTTTGTATTTGAACAGGCTTTATAGAAGAATCTTTAGCACATACAAAAGTCATCATGATACACATACAAATGCCTGCAAGACCACAAATGTAATCATAGCATATACATACAAATAGTCTCGTCATAATCATCATCCAACACAAAGTGGTATCTTGTCATCATCTCGAAAATAGCGATACATGCAAGTCTCGAATACTTGAAACTACAACGTCATCCATCTAAACAAAGGTATACGCGAGAAGAGCTATCACTATGAGTGAGAGCGGAACTATGCAGTACATGAGATGGCGGTTACGAGTCCTCTCTCGCGCTAGCGTGAACCTCGAGTAACTAGCACTAGTAGAAAACAGGGCTTTGGTCCAGGCCGGGTCAGCCCATTAGTCCCGGTTCAGTCCACAACCGGGACCAATGTGGGCATTGGTCCCGGTTCGTGAGCCCAGGGGGCTGGCCGGGCCACGTGGGCCATTGGTCCCGGTTCATATGGACCTTTTGGTCCTGGTTGGTGGGATGAACCGGGACCAATGGGCCTTGCTCCTGGCCCACCACCATTGGTCCCGGTTGGTGGCTTGAACCGGGACCAAAGGCTCCCCTTTAGTCCCGGCTCATGCCACCAACCGGGACCAATGAGGTTCCTATATATACCCCTCGCTCGCGAGCAGAGCACCCCAGTGCTCTGTTTTTCTCTGGCCGAGGGGGAGAGGGCTTGGTGGTGCTCTAGCTCACCTCCTATGCACACAAGGTGTTCAATGGAATGCCCGAGCCACACTACTTAAGCTTTCTCCTCTCCAAGCTCGACCTCCAAGCTCCATTTTCCATAATATTTGTCTAGGTTTAGCGGTCCGTCACGCCCCGTCCCCGTCTTCACCGCCGTCGATCACCCGCGTCGAGGTCATCGCCAGCACCACCGTGGTGAGCCTCTTGTTTTATCTTCTTTCTGAAAAAAAATATTCTTACTTGCATGTTTACATAGATACTTGTATTATTTTCTTACTTTTATTATTGCATCTTATATAGTGCGATGGTTTTGGTATCCGCCCCCGTCGGCCCTCGTCCTGTCTATGATTCGGATGTGGTATATATATTATCTTTATAACTATTGGTTCATTTATTGTTTATGAAAATTATGCCGACCAACATGACATAGATTTTATTTATGTAGGATGTATGTGAATTGGAAATGCCAACCGACCCAATTGTCGAGAGGTTAAATTTAGTTGAAGAAGAAAACAATTTGTTGAAGGAAAAAATAAAAAAAATTGAGGAGGAGAAGATGATATTGGAGTTGCATGTTGCGGATGTCGTCGATGATCACAAGATCAAGATGGATGCAATGCGCTTGAAGATTAGAAAGATTAGAAAATATGCCATTCATACCGAGGCTTGGTATCATTATGTCGTTGGATCAATTGTTACCTTGGTTGCGATTATGATCGCATTTGTTTTCGCATTGAAATGTTTTACATAGTTTCAATGCATGGTTTAATTAATTAGATGCTCTGGAGAGCTATATGTTGTTAGATGAGAACTATGTATGCACTTTGGTTTTAATGTGATGATGAACTTCTATTAATTTGGACACTTAATTATATATAATGCACGCAGATGAACCGGCAATGGATGTACGGTGACAGACACACCCGCGAGTACATTAAGGGCGTGCATGAGTTTCTCGAAGCGGCTGAGGCAAACAAGCAGAATGGTTTTATGTGTTGTCCATGCACTGAATGTGGGAATACGAGGACTTACTCTAACCGGAAAATCCTTCACTCCCACCTGCTTTACAAGGGTTTCATGCCACACTATAATGTTTGGACGAGGCACGGAGAAATAGGGGTTATGATGGAAGACAGCGAAGAAGAAGAGTACGATGACAACTATGTGCCCCCTGAATACGGTGATGCTGCAACGGGGGGAGCTGGTAAAGATCAAGAGGAACCAGACGATGTGCCCAATGATGTTGCAACGGGTGAAGCTGCTGAAGATCAAGAGGAACCAGACGATGTGCCCGATGATTGTGATCTCCGCCGGGTCATTGTCGATGCAAGGACGCAATGCGAAAGTGAAAAGGAGAAGCTGAAGTTCGATCGCATGTTAGAGGATCACAAAAAAGGGTTGTACCCCAATTGCGAAGATGGCAACACAAAGCTTGGTACCGTACTGGAATTGCTGTAGTGGAAGGCAGAGAATGCTGTGGCTAACAAAGGATTTGAGAAGCTACTGAAAATATTGAAGAAGAAGCTTCCAAAGGATAACGAATTGCCCGACAGTACATACGCAGCAAAGAAGGTCGTATGCCCTCTAGGATTGGAGGTGGAGAAGATACATGCATGCCCTAATGACTGCATCCTCTACCGCGGTGCATACAAGGATCTGAACGCATGCCCAGTATGCGGTGCATTGCGGTATAAGATCAGACGAGATGACCCTGGTGATGTTGATGGCGATCCCCCCAGGAAGAGTGTTCCTGCGAAGGTGATGTGGTATGCTCCTATAATACCACAGTTGAAACGTCTGTTCAGAAACGAAGAGCATGCCAAGTTGATGCGATGGCACAGTGAGAACCGAAAGAAAGATGGGAAGTTGAGAGCACCCGCTGACGGGTCGCAGTGGAGAAAAATCGAGAGAAAGTACTGGGATGAGTTTGCAAAGGACCCAAGGAATGTATGGTTTGCTTTAAGCGCGGATGGCATTAATCCTTTCGGGGAGCAGAGCAGCAATCACAACACCTGGCCCGTGACTCTATGTATGTATAACCTTCCTCCTTGGATGTTCATGAAGCGGAAGTTCATTATGATGCCAGTTCTCATCCAAGGCCCTAAGAAACCCGACAACGAAATTGATGTGTACCTAAGGCCATTAGTTGAAGAACTTTTACAGCTGTGGAATGGAAACGGTGTACGTACATGGGACATCATAGACAGGAGGAATTTAACCTTAAGGCGTTGCTGTTCGTGACCATCAACGATTGGCCCGCTCTCAGTAACCTTTCAGGACAGACAAACAAAGGATACCACGCATGCACGCACTGTTTAATGACACTGAAAGTATATACCTGGACAAATGCAGGAAGAATGTGTACCTGGGCCATCGTCGATTTCTTCCGACCAACCATCAATGTCGAAAGAAAGGCAAGCATTTCAAAGGCGAGGCAGATCACCGGAAGAAGCCCGCCATGCGCACCGGTGATCATGTGCTTGCTATGGTCAATGATTTACACTACGTAATCTTTGGAAAGGGTCCCGGTGGACTAGCTGTTCCGAATGAAGCTGAGGGACACGCACCCATGTGGAAGAAGAAATCTATATTTTGGGACCTACCCTACTGGAAAGACCTAGAGGTCCGCTCCTCAATCGACGTGATGCACGTGACGAAGAACCTTTGTGTGAACCTGCTAGGCTTCTTGGGCGTGTATGGGAAGACAAAAGATACACCTGAGGCACGGGAGGACCTGCAACGTTTGCACGAAAAAGACGGCATGCCTCTGAAGCAGTATAAAGGTCCTGCCAGCTACGCTCTTACGAAAGATGAGAAAGAAATCTTCTTTGAATGCCTGCTCAGTATGAAGGTCACGACTGGCTTCTCGTCGAATATAAGGGGAATAATAAATATGCCAGAGAAAAAGTTTCAGAACCTAAAGTCTCATGGCTGCCACGTGATTATGACGCAACTGCTTCCGGTTGCATTGAGGGGGCTTCTACCGGAAAACGTCCGATTAGCCATTGTGAAGCTATGTGCATTCCTCAATGCAATCTCTCAGAAGGTGATCGATCCAGAAATCGTACCAAGGCTAAGGAGTGATGTGGCGCAATGTCTTGTCAGTTTCGAGCTGGTGTTCCCACCATCCTTCTTCAATATCATGACGCACGTCCTAGTTCATCTAGTCGACGAGATTGTCATCCTGGGGCCCGTATTTCTACACAATATGTTCCCCTTTGAGAGGTTCATGGGAGTCCTAAAGAAATATGTCCGTAACCGCACTAGGCCAGAAGGAAGCATCTCCATGGGCCATCAAACAGAGGATGTTATCGGGTTTTGTGTTGACTTCATTCCTGGCCTTAAGAAGATAGGTCTCCCTCAATCGCGGTATGAGGGGAGACTGACTAGAAAAGGCACTCCTGGAAGAGACTCAATAATATGCAGGGACGGATATTCTTGGTCTCAAGCACACTACACAGTTCTACAGAACTCTACCTTGGTGACCTCGTATGTCGATGAACACAAGAACAATCTGCGCTCCAAACACCCGGAGCAGTGCGACGACTGGATTACATGTGAACACATCAGGACTTTCAGCAGTTGGTTGGAAACACGTCTCAGAGGTGACAACACTATTTGTGATGAGTTGTACTTGTTGTCCAGGGGACCATCTTTGACTGTATTGACTTACAAAGGATACGAGATAAATGGGAATACATTTTACACGATCGCCCAAGATCAAAAGAGCACCAACCAAAACAGCGGTGTCCGCTTTGATGCAGCAACCGAGAGAGGAAAGGACACATATTATGGTTACATAGTGGACATATGGGAACTTGACTACGGACCTGATTTTAAGGTCCCTTTGTTTAAGTGCAAATGGGTCAATCTGTTAGGCGGCGGGGTACAAGTAGACCCACAGTATGGAATGACAACAGTGGATCTGAAAAATCTTGGGTACACTGATGAACCGTTCGTCCTAGCCAATGATGTGGCACAGGTTATCTATGTGAAGGACATGTCTACCAAACCGAGAAAAAGAAAAGATAAGGAAGCGAATACATCATACGATGAGCCAAAGCGCCACATAGTTCTTTCAGGAAAAAGGGACATCCTGGGAGTGGACGGCAAGACAGACATGTCTGAAGATTATGAAAAGTTTCATGAAATTCCTCCCTTCAATGTCAAGGCTGACCCAAGCATCCTGATAAACAATGAAGATTATCCATGATTACGGCGCAATAAGCAAATGACACAAGCGAAGAAAAAGTGAAGACTTTCTCCCGCAACTTTGTAACACACGAACATGCTACCATTGTCCGTTTTGTACATGCACATGCTATGTGGGTGAAATTATGATACCATCCCAACTTTCAACTTTTTCAGAGTTCATTTGAAATGCTTTCATGTCTTATGGTTCGGCCCTCGTAATACCATGACCATTAGTCCCTGGCCCATGCCAACTTTCAACTTTCAACTTTCTAAAACTAATGGCACTAACAAAAAGTTTATAATTTTGCTCCTCGCCCCTGGCCCATGACCATTAGTCCCAGTTTGTGCCACAAACCGGGACTAAAGGGTTGGTCCTCGTTGCGAGCAGAGTTTAGTCCCACCTCGCCAACCGAAGGGGGCTCACACCGGTTTATAAGCCCTTCCCTCTCTGCCTTGTTGAGCTCCTCTCACATAGGAAAAAACTATTTTTATAGTAAAGTTAATCACAAAATAAAATAAATAAAGCAACAAAGAAAACAAAAAAACTAAAAAAGTATTTTCAAATTTGAAAACTAATGGCATTAACAAAAAGTTTATAATTTTTCTAAAACTAAAAGCATAAAGAATTAAAAAATAAAGCAAAAAACAAAAGAAAATAAATAAAGCAACAAAAAACAAAAAAATGCCACCTACTGGGCCACCACGGCCTGAATACGACTAGAAACCCTACCATGGGCCAGGATTCAGGCCCGCAGCAAGCCCAGTAGGCCCATAGGCATTGCAGTGACAGATTAGGCCCGGAAGCTCGGGAGGGTGGGCGCAGCAGCGCTTATAAACCACTCCCGAGCCCTCTCAACTAGCGAGGTGGGACTAAACTTTTGGGGGCGGGGCAGCAAAAGGCCATTGGTCCCGGTTGGTGGCACCAACCAGGACTAAAGGGGGCATTGGTCACGGTTCGTGTCACCAACCGTGACCAATGCCCCCCTTTAGTCCCGGTTCGCCTCACCAACCGGGACCATAGGCCTCTGCTTCCCGCCCTTTCGGCTGCTAAAAAGAGACCTATGGTCCCGGTTGGTGGCACGAACCGGGACCATAGGTGTGCATTGGTACCGGTTCGTGCCACGAACCGGGACCATTGCTCTGGGTATATAAGGTAGCACTTGTGAAAATTTTGCCAACCGCTCCCATTCCCCCACGACGCCCCCAGGCCGTTCGTCGTCGTCATCGCCGCCCCGAGCCCGTCGTCGCCCGCTCCCCGTTGCCGTCGCCCCGCGCCGCCGCAGGCCTTCTCCCCGTCGCTGCGTGCGCCGCCGTAGGCCTTCTCCCCGTCGCTGCGTGCGCCGTCGCCGGCCTCCTCCTCGTCGCTGCGTGCGCCATCTCCGGCCCCCTCCCCGTTGCCCCGCGCCGCGTCGCCGGCCTCCCCCGCGCTGTCGCCGGCCTCCTCCCCGTCCCCGGCCTCCTCCCCATCGCGCCCCCAGTGAGCTCCCCCCTTCACATCGATCCCTGTCGCTCTGACCATCGCTGCCACCGCCGCTGCTCTCTGTGTGATAAAAAAATTCATATGTGTATGTATATGCTCATACGTATTTGGATTTGGCTATGTATGTATGTATATTCTCATATGAATGTATGTATGTATGTATGTATGTATGTATATGCTCTCTGTATATGGATTTGGCTATGTATATGCTCTCTGTATATGCTCATATGTATGTATGTTCATATAGCATTTTTTCTATATATGAATTATTTTTTTGTTCATGGATATATGCTAAAGAAAACGAGGGTGGTGATAGATGATGATGAGGGGTCGAGAGGGGGACGAGAGGTCGAGAGGGGTCGAGGGGAGAAAAAAATGTTATCAGGGACGAGGGTCGTCGAGGGGTCGAGAGAGGGACGAGGGGTCGACAGGGGTACGAACCGGGACCAATACTCTGTGTATATATGCAGGACTTAGAAAGAAGAAGAGGAGAGGAAGAAGAGGAGAAATAAATAAGAAGAAGAAAAAAGAAGAAAAAGAAGAGGAGAAGAAGAAAGGAATAGTGGAGAAGAAGAGAAAATAGAATATATTCTATTTTTTCTTCTTCTCCACTATTCCTTTCTTCTTCTCCTCTTTTTTTTCTTCTTTTTTTTCTTCGATCTTCTCCTCTAGCTATTCCTTTCTTCTTCTCCTCTTTCTTCTTCTTCTTCTTCTTCTTCTTCTTCTTCTTCTTAATTTTTATCGGGAACGAGGGTGTCGAGGATCGCCGAGGGGTCGAGGGTCGGGAACTAGGGTAGAGGGTCGAGGGTCGTTAAGGGGTCAAGGGTCGAGGGTTTCAGGGTCGAGGGTTCGAGGGTTCTATAGGGTCGAGGGATCGAGGGTCGAGGGTTCCAGGGTCGTCTAGGGGTCGAGGGTTCCAGGGTCGTCGAGGGTTCCAGGGGTCGAGGATCGCCGAGGGGTCGAGAGAGAGATTTCCTAGTGTCAAAGTATTGAAGAAATCCATGGCTTCATCATTAGCTAGAAGTAACCAGGGCATGACGAAGTCCTCCAAAGTTATTTTGGAATGGTGTCCCGGATAGGATAATTTTCCTTTTTGTATGAATTTCAGCAAAGGCCTTCCAAATAACGATATTTGGAAGGTTCTTTCTGAACTTTGTACCAAAAACCGAATTATCCTATCTAGGACTCCGTTCCAAAATAACTTTGCAGAGCTTCGTACCATCATGCACCTGTTACTTTTGCCTAATGATGAAGACATGGTTTTGTTGAATCCTTTGACTCTAGGCAACCTCCCGACCCCTCGGCGATCCTCTCGAACATGAGAGGAAGAAGAGGATAAAAAAAGAAGAGGAAGAAGAAGAAAAAAGAGGAGAAGAAAGAATAGAGGAGTTCTTCTCCTCTATTCTTTCTTCTCCTCTTTTTTTTTCTTCTTCCTCTTTTTTTATCGGGAACGAGGGTCGTCGAGGGACATAGATGTAGTGTCGTCGTTATCGATATATACCCCCTCCTGATAGCTTCAACATGTGGGCGGGGTCGATATTACCCCCTCCTTGAAGCGTTCTCGAGGCCACCCCAAACCCTTGAAGCGTTGTCAAGGCCACCCCAAACCCTAGAGAAGTAGCGTCGAGGCCACTAATTAATATATATGATTCCTTACTATGATTAGGTAGCTAGTTCTACGTTTGCCACTAATATATCCATCTGTCATGTTTGAATAATAATTGCCATGTTGTAAATATTTGTAGAAACTATGGACACCGCCCGAGACGAAGCAAAAGAAGCGTTGTTGAGGGACATAATCGCAGAAGGAAGTGATCCCGTCTCGTTGTTTCTCAACGACACCGATGGTCTGGAAGGAGAGGGTGAAGAAGCTGGCTACGGTGACCTAATGCCGGTGCAAGAAGAAGAACATGAGGACGGCTTCGGTGACCCAATGCCGGTGCAAGAAGGAGACCGTGATGACGGCTCCGGTGACCGAACCGAGTCCGGCCAGGTATATATATTAGTTAAGCCTGTGCTGACTAGCTGATTGATGCATTCATTGTTTTGGTATGTACACATATTAATCAAGTCTTTGTTCTTTTTTCTAGCCCTCCGGATTGAGCACAACTTCGGTAAAGAGATGAGGCCCGAAGAAAAAGTTGAGCTCGGATGAAAGGTTTGAGATCATAGCAATCGCGCCCGACGGCCAACCGATTGAACCCATCCGAACAAAGAACACATTTGTTGCTCAGTGCGGGGTTCTGGTTAGGGACAAGATCCCGATAAGAATCCAGCAATGGTTTAAGCCGGCTACAGAAGACCCTGAGGTGTCTTATGTCAATGAAATGCAGAAAAATGATCTTTGGACTGAGCTGAAGTCAAATTTCACCCTACCGCCAGAGGATAATCTAGAGAAGCTAGTTAAAGAGCAATTAATCAAGTCTTTTGCTCTTAAGAGGATGGCGGAACTATTCAGGAGGTGGAAGAAAGAGCTGAATAAGTTTGTCGAAAATAATGAGACACCAGAATTCAAGGGCAGATATGAGAAGATCAGAGATCACTGGCCCGCATTTGTGGCCCACAAGACATCGGAAAAGAGTAAGAAGATGTCGGCGACAAACAAGCAAAATGCTGCGAAGAAGAAGCTTCACCATCGCACGGGGTCAGGTGGCTACCTCGTAGCCCGGCCTAAGTGGGCCAAGACTGAGAATGATCTGGTTGATAAAGGGATCGAACCAGAGACAATTAACTGGCCAGACCGTTGCCGGACTTGGTTCTTCGGGGGTTGCGGAACCTTGGACCCTGTAACAGGGAAGTGCATTTGGACGAACGATCAAATGGACATACCAGTCAGGAAGCTTAAGCAGTATATCGAAGCAGCGCAGGAAGGGATGTTCTTTCCATACAGAGAGAACGACGAGCTCACAATGGCCCTCGGGAATCCTGAGCACCCTGGACGGACACGAGGCACGCCAGGCTCCATTCCGTGGAAGGTTGGGTTTCCGGACGCAGGCGGTTACAAATCCCATGAGAGGAGGAAAAAAGTGCAGCAGACCCAAATGCAGGCGCTGCAAGCAAGGGTAGACGCGATAGAGGAACGAGAAGCAAATCGCAGCAAACGTACTGCCGAAGCTTCCCCCGAAGCTACCCCGCCATCTCAGCGCAGAAGCAGCGTGGCTTCCACCGAGCTGCTTCAGCCGGAGCATGCCTTGACGGCTCCTGCCAGCTATCCCGTGGATGCTATCACGGAGTCTCAAAATTGCCACCTTATGACGCAATGGATGAATTTGAAGGTCAAGGCGGTTGTTGGCTCTGTTTATCCTACTGAACCCGGCGCAACTTTTCACTGCCGGCCGATTCCAGAAGGATATGCTAGGGTGATGGTGGATGAAATAACGGAGGGATTTGAGGACCTCCAGCTTGACCACCCTACCGGTGAAGGGGAGACTCGGCTGGGGTCTGCTCTGAAGACTCCATGCCTATGGCGGAAGGAGCTCATCAACCTTCCGAACTGGACGCCTCCGCCTCCTCCTCCTCCTTCGGCAAGTCAGGGCACTCCGCCTCCTCCACCGCCTCCTCCTCCGACGAGTTAGGGCACTCCGCCTCCTCCACCGCCTCCTCCTCCGGCGAGTGATGATCAGGGCACTCGACCGGCTCCTTCTCCAGCGCGTGGCGGCACTCCGCCTCCTTCTCCGCCTGCGCCGACGCGCCCGAGCAGCCAGCCTCCTCCTTCTCCGCCTCGTCAGCAAGGGCGGAAGAGACCTGCCGCCGCTCCGGCTGCTCCGGCGCGTCGTAGTCCTTCTCCTCCGCCTCGTAAGCAAGTAAAGAAGACAACTGCTCCGTCTGCTCGGTCGGCGTCTAATAGTACAACCAGAGGCGGGAGGACATACAGATTCGGTCCTTCTCTGAAGACTCCAGAGAAGTTACCATACGAGAGGACCCCGGAGGAGAACACCGAGATCGCACGAACCGAAGTGGATGACTGGTTTCAAGGGTTGAAAGCAAAGAGACATCCACTTCCGGAGGAGAAGGTAGATCTGGTGAAAGCGAAGCGCACTGTGGCTGCCCTGACAAAACCACCGAAGTCTCCGCCGAAAGGAAACTATGAGCGCATTATTGGAAAGGAATTTGCCGAAGCGGAGCGGTCGGGAAGTACTGTCAGTGATTAAAGGCTGAAAGAACGACGAGCTGGGAAACAAATTGCCCAGCTCGGCGAACAAGCGAAGCAATCGTGCCCCCCGCTCAAGGTGCCTAGCCACAACGTCGCTAATGATCCGAGGATGGTGCCCGGTTATAGCAATCTTGAAGATTACCTGCCCGACGATGTACATTATGAACCCATGGATGTGCAGATACAAAGATACGAGTACGGGAAGCCTCTCGTCAAAGATGAAAGATCTCTATCAACGATGATGCGAAGATTGCTTGATTAGTACTTGAAAATCTGCAGAGACTCTGGGGGAGGAGTACTTTGTATGTGAAAGTTAAAAAGGAGCATGACCTCGTTGGAATTGAACTGTTGCCTGTTCCATTTGAGGAGTTCTATCAGTTTTTCAATCAATTGGCCCTCGATAAAACAACGGTCGCCTGCTACTGTCTGTAAGTAGTACTACTTCTGTCATTAAGTTTCTCTATATAGCTCAGCTCTTTCATTGCATGTATTTATAATCATCCTCACTATATTATGCAGATTGAAGATCGCCGAATTGAAGAAAAGACAAGTCGGTGATATTGGGTTCATTAACACATATCTCATAGATGCAACTCAGGTTAAATTTCATGCCGCAGCTACCGAGGCCAACTTGCTACGATCATTCGTAATAAATGAAAACAAAGATATAATACTCTTTCCTTACAACTTCAAGTGAGTGTTACTGTCTTGTGCGTATTCGGTTTCCCTTATATATTAGTCAAGGTTATAGTAATGTAATTGATGAGTTATGCATGCGTGTGTAGTTTCCACTATATTCTCCTAAAGATTAAGCTTGAGCAGGGACTAGTAACCGTCTTAGACTCAAGACGAAAAGATCCCCAGGACTATGCAGACATGACTCAAATACTCGAGAAGTAAGTTAAATCGATCATTATCCACCATATCAGCAACTTTGTTCATTTCCTGATATATCAAGTAATTGTTTTCTTTGTCCGGCAGGGTTTGGAGAAAATTCACCAGAAAAGCTCCGGGACTGCCGAAGGAGCTGCAATTTAGACACCCGAAAGTAAGTACTATAGTAGCATGTTCCGCGCATCTACTAGTCATTCAAGCGTTAGTTTCATCAATACCATTTGGCATTCTTGCTTATCAGTTTGATTGACCTCTATTTCTTGTAAAGTGGTTGTGGCAGGAACAAGGGAATGATTTCTGTGGATACTACGTTTGCGAGTCCATCCGCCACACGACCTGTGAGCGGGGCTACACTGACGAACAATATGAAGTACGTAAATAACAACATTCACAATTTTATTTTATTACCATCATTTGTGTTGAGTTTCATTCATTCATATATATATGTATTGACCCCCTTCTTTAAATTAGATGTTTCGGAAGCGGGATGAACTCCTAGCACCAGCTCGCATGCGAGCAATTCAAGAGGAATTGGCGGCATTCTTTCTTGACCACGTGATTCCTGAAGACGGAGAATTCTATTTGGACCCTGAGTCCGTATGATTATATTTGTAAGAGATAATTATTGTATATATGTAGCCGGTAGTGTCGGATAGATATACGAGAACTTGTTGTTCGACCAATCTCTCGGAGAAGGAGAGGTGGTCGATATCACTTCTCTCTGTATGCATATATGTTCATGACGATCTTCTGTTTCCTTCGTTTGCTTACTAGCTAGCTAGCGTGTCTAGTCCTCTCTATACGTATGTATAGTACGTAGCGTCGACCAAGCACGGACATAAGAGAGGACACTTCTCTCTATTAATTATAGCTAGCTAACACAATATATGAAACACCTAAATTAACCCCCCAAAACCCCCAACCCCCCCCCTTTCAAAAAAAACAAAAACCCCAGCCACAGAAATGCTGACGCGTGGATGCCTATTGGTCCCGGTTGGTGCCACCAACCGGGACCAAAGGGTCTCCTGCCTGGGCTCCGCGCATTGCCCACGTGGAGGCCCATCTGTCCCGGTTCTGGATTGAACCGAGACTAAAGGGACAGGGCATTAGTACCGACCCTTTAGTCCCGGTTCCAGAACCGGGACAATAGGCCCTTACGAGCCGGGACTACAGGCCCTTTTTCTACCAGTGTAGCTTCTCCTTCTTGTCTGCTTTTGAAGCCTTTATGGCTGGCGTCCGAGAACCCATTCACTTGCGCCTGACACTCATGCCACTCGTTGTACACCCCCGGAACCTTCCCTTTGTACACGACATAGCAGTTCCATCTCGCCATCAAGAAACTAGGTACCTGTTAGAGATGCATGTTCATGAAGAGGATGTACAATCATATATATGTAACAAAATATACTAGAGAACACCGAAAAAGAAAGGGTTAGCAACTAGATGCAACATACAGTACGCAAATTAATTAACTAGAGGTACGCAGGTCATCGTACGCAAACTAACAAAGTAGCGTTACACAAGTTCGGCAGGGATCGTGGACATCACAAAGTTGCATCACTACAAATAGTATACAAGTTCAACCGACACATATCATCATCATCGACATCATAAATCACTAGAAGTTCCATCCTTCCATATCATCGAGGATGGACCCTAGCTTCTTGAACGGCGTGAGGTCTAGACGTTGCATGCCTATGCGAGTTCGGACATCAGCTCGCGATATAGGGCCGTGGTGGAACATCCCCTTCTCATCGACGACTTCTTTCATGATGATCGTCGCAATGTCGCTTTGGATGCAAAAGAAGGCATCTCTAAGTTTATAATCCGCTTCTCCATGAGATTCTAGCCACTTGTGGATATGATCATCATTTCTGCTTCTCATGCGAAGCTTTTGGTGATCCGTGTTGAACTGATTCATGAGATGGAGGATGTACAATCCATCCTTCTTGCTTGGTTTTGGGACTTGGATGCAGGAGAAGTTAGTTTTATGCGCGAAACCCATCTTCTTGTTCCTTTGTTTCCTGATCTGCATGTGGCCACCTCTAAAGCTGAAGCCTTGGAGAGCATCATCTAGAATATTCATTATGTGGGTGTAGTCTTTTTTCTCGTAGTCTCTGGAAGGGTCAAAATACACGGCGTGGGAGACTTGCGGATAAAGAACGATAAGGATGGCGCGCCCGTTGCTGCGGGGAAAAGGCACCTCAAATTATTCCCCATAGAGAAAGAAGGAATGATTGAAATGTATGAAAGGGTTGTTCGAAACTGACTTACTTTGGATGATAAGGCACGAGGACAATTTCCCGGTCCTTATTCTGTACCATGAAGTTTTGGAGGTAGTCCCTAGCAGTTTCACGCTCAAAGTCACCGAGACTCAAGAAAGACTCGTGCATGTAGTACAGATCCGCCACACAGATTTCTGAGACTTCTTCATTGTTCATGACAGAGCTCATATGTAGCGCAAAAAGGCGGGCGATTGTAAAATCGAGCCGCCTTGTCAGAAACATATCAAAGATATGGTCAAACCGCAGGAAGAACACCTCCACGGGCCATGTCTCGACGTAGCACTTCCCCTCAGGCACACGAGCCGCGTATGTCGGATATCCTGGATCCTTTGAGGCTAGTAGGCTTTTCTCAGTCGACAGCACATGGTCGTGCAGTCTCCTGAGATCCCCTGATAGTGCCTCCAGTGGTTTCGGTGGTAGCATCGGCTCGCCCGTGAGATGGAACATGGCCGCACCTTTCACGGGTACACACTCTTCAGAATGCATTGTTTGGCTGCTATGTGCTCTGGCTTGTTTGGAGGCAGCTATCTTCCCCGATCTCTTTCTCTCCTTTTTTCTTGGGCACACCTTCTAGACCCTTCCTTAACCCCTGCCCAAGTGTTCCCGGGCTAAGTACTGTATGACCCTCGCGCTGGGATAGTTGAGCCTGTGTTGAGGCGGCATCTTCAGGCGTGTCCTGTGAGGATTTCATGAAGGGAGACTTTTTGCAATCCCTGCTACGACCTTCCTGCCCGGGCATATCATCCATATCCTCATTAGCAAGCTGATAGCCTGATTCGTCATATGGTTGACTCATCAATTCTATGTCACAGTCATACGCGTTTGTATTGAGGAAATCCATAGGGTCGTCCTCCGTCTCATCATCCATTCTCTGTTCTACAGGACAGATTACATCAGCCAGCACTATTGCACCCCCTTCATCATGTCGTCCGCCGCTCTCACCCGGCACTACAGGAGCTGGTAATTGCGTAGGCGGGGTGGTGGTCTCCACACATGCTTGTTGATGTGTGGTTATTGGTGTGCTCTCGGCCGGCTCCAGACGAATAAGATTCTTCGGCCATAGCAGCACCCAATCCTTGCAGCTTCCAATCCACGGCGGGGTCTCGTCGTCCGCTCCCACATGCTGTACTGGAGGAGGCAAATCCTCGTGCCCCGATTTCACACTGGACAAGCTAACCCTAAAGTGCCCAGCAGGGATCGGCTGGTTGTGGAATGTGGGTTGCAAGGGGTCCATTATCATCCCCTTTCCCACGTCCACCTTCTGGCCTTTGATCAAGTAGAGTATGGTGCACGGGGTTTCTTTCGCCTGCAAACACATATGTCTGTGGCGTAAAACATTCGAAAGGCAACAAAAGTGGAATATTATATATATATATATATATATTGGTGCGACATGTAATTACCGTGACGGCGTCGAGCTCAACCAAAGACGAAGGCCCACCAAGCGTGCCAGAGACTGAGGACGGGCTGCTATGAGCGGGAGCGGCTGCGAGAGGAAGCCCAGTTGCGTGAGCAAGTGATGGTGCGATGGTATTGTTGTTCATGGAGTTGCTCCCGACGAAACTGGGCAACGGGAAATCATGTACCGTCTTGTCTGGATTTTCCTTTGTCCAGTTGATGATAACTGGAACCAAGTTAGTAGCAAAATCATTTCTGCAGGCAGTTACAGCTGCATTGACTGCCTGCTGTAGCAACTCATATTTTTCCTCGGCTGCTTTTTTCGCGTCCTCAGCTGCTTTTTTCTCGACCGCAAGCTTCACCTTCGCGTCGATGTCCGCCTGACTAAACTTCTTTTTCTGCTTCTTGGCCTCCGGGCCCTCGTTGTAAAACACCATCCACGTGGCTCCATCTCCAGTGCCGTGCACACGACCATATTGCGGCCGCTGGCCCAAAGGGAGTCCCTTAAGTTCGTTCAAGGCCCGGTTGAGAGGGGTGTCCCACTTGGGCCTCATCGGAGAAGTAGGGTTTTCGGCTGCAAGCTGGTGTTGCTTCTCCAGTAGTCTAATCAATTTCCTCGTGATCTTGTCCATGTAAAAAACCTTTTTCTCCTTGTCCCACTTGTAGCGGGCCCTGATGAAGTCATGCTCCAAGGGGTTGGTGAACTTCGCGAAGGGGTCTGGGAGACCCGCGGCTTCACGTTCCGCGTCCTCCTTATCCCATATGGGCCTTTTACCGAGGTAGCCACGGCTTCCGAGGTGATGCTTCCCCGTGTTCCTTTGCTGAAGGCTCTTGAATTTCGCAGCCTTAGCCTTGGCATCCTCGGTAGCGCAAGTGTCCTTGAACTTTTCGAACTCCTCTTCCGTAAGTGTCGGATTTTCCTCCAAAATCTTGGACAGGGGTTCCTCAGCCTCAATAACTCGTTTCACCCTCGATTTCCAGGAGGCCAAATCATTGTTGAACATGCCCATGGCGTGATTGTTAATCTTTTTCATCTTCGGATCATCCCACGGTTGTTCTATGTTATCATCCCGATCGGGGAACTTGAATCTCTTGTGCAACTTCGTTAGGAGCAACTGCGTCAAATGTTCTTTACTCCTTAAGTCATCGTCATTGGTGCTAGCGCATTCCCGTAGGATGCATCCTACTTGGTTCCCATAGCACTTGCGAGGTTCTTCCGGCTCTAATGGCTCAAACTTGCCAGGTGCCATCTTTGTGATCACAAGTCGTCCAATCCCTAGTTTGTTAGGTTTTCGTATCCTCTGCTTCTTATGCCTCTTTTCGGTACTGGCATCGGCACCGGTATCTTCCCTGGCGGTACCTTCCCCACCGGTCTCGGCGCCGCCATCGGTGCCGGCACCGTCGGTGTCGGTGTCGGCATCAGTACCATCATCGAGGCGGACCTGCAAACCTTGCTTAGCAGTCAAAAAGTCGAGGTAGTCTTGTTCACCCTCATAATCCATCTCGTCTGCATCTTGGTCAGAAGGCCCAGTTTCTTCGTTGTTCGACATGCTTCCTATGATTAAGTGTCCTCATTTATTTCTAAAAGTATGAATAAATGAGAAATGAGATAAAAAGAAATCTATGTGCCAGCACTCGATATGCCAACTATGTAGCACAAATCATGCCTTTATTCACGGGAAATTTCGGCATGACCTTTGCTAAAAAATGGACATATCGAGCGCCTGAAATTCACCGGAACGGAAATGAATCAACATTCCGGCGTAACATAGGCAACTCGGATCATTTACCAAAACATGACATGTCCAAAACATGACATATCCACATATCACATGTCCAGTTCAAATTTGCATATAAATTCAGCAAATTTTGAAACCTATCTAAATTCATAACTAAATAGATAACCTAATTAACATAACTAAAACCTAAGTAAATTAACCCTAGATAGCAAAGAGAGAGAGAGGGGGTGGTTTACAGAGGGTGCAGGGCGAGGAGGCATGCCCGACGACGGCCGAGGTTGGGAGGGGAGGAAGCAGAGGAGGGAGGCGAGGGCCGACGGGTCGGGGGTGAGCGTCGGCGCCGGGGGCGAGCGCGCCTGGGTCGGGGGCGGCAGGGTCGGGGGCGAGCGCGCCGGGGTCGGGCGCGGTGGGGTCGGGGGCGAGCGCGCCGGGGTCGGGGGTGAGCGCGCCGAGGTCGGGGGCGGGCGCGGCGGTGCGACGGGGCCGGGGAAGAGAGAGTGGGGATTTGGGGGAAAAGAGGCAGGATGAAGCAGGGAGAGGGAGAATTTTGGGTTAAGTGGACGTAGCAGTAGCGCGTTTACACGAAACGCGCTACTACTACCTCGACTAGTTGTAGCGGTTTTCTGTAGAAACCGCTACTGCTACCTTGACTAGCCGTAGCGATTTTCTGCAGAAACCGCTACTGCTACCTTGACTAGCTGTAGCTCTTTTTCACTAAAGCGCTGCTGCTATAACCATTTTCCCTTTTTTCTTTTCCTCAGCATAATAGGAACATATATATTACATCATTGGACCCTTGCATAATAAATGGCTAAGTGTGTATACAAAATAGGAACATATATATTACATCATTGGACCCATGCATAATAATGGCTAATTAAGTGTGTATACAAAATAGGAACATATATATATATATATAGTACATCATTTGACCGATTCCTCAGCGCTGACGTTTTCGTTTTTGAGTCAGCTTCTTTCCCTTCTTGTTCATCGAAGAACAATTGAGCCCCTCATTGTGACTTTGCCTTTTCCATGGAGTACGACTTTTCTTTGGTAATGTAGTATTGATTCTTCTTTTGACGTATACTTCATCATCATCATCATCTTCCCTCATTGGGTTGCCGTACTGATCATAGTCTTCCTCGTTGGCGACTCCATCCATTCCAATGATGTTTCTTTTGCCTTTCCTCACGACAACACGACTGGGATTGCATGGGTCGGTTATGAAGAAGCATTGTGTCACATGCTTAGCGTGTACCCATGGCTCGTTTTTTGCGATAGCGTTCAGGGTAGCGCTCTTGGCGTCGGGTATAGTCATGGTAGTGAAAATCCGGCTTTCTCTTTCGACATTCTTAGCCCATCTGCCACGGAACTGTTGGGGAACGTAGTAATTTCAAAAAAATACCTACGCACACGCAAGATCATGGTGATGCATAGCAACGAGAGGGGAGAGTGTGATCTACGTACCCTTGTATATCGACAACGGAAGCGTTAGCACAACGTGGTTGATGTAGTCGTACGTCTTCACGGCCCAACCGATCAAGCACCGAAACTACGGCACCTCCGAGTTATAGCACACGTTCAGCTCGATGACGATCCCCGGACTCCGATCCAGCAAAGTGTCGGGGAAGAGTTCCGTCAGCACACGGCGTGGTGACGATCTTGATGTACTACCGTCGCAGGGCTTCGCCTAAGCACCGCTACAATATTATCGAGGACTATGGTGGAAGGGGGCACCACACACGGCTAAGAATATGATCATGTGGATTAACTTGTGTGTCTAGGGGTGCTCCCTGCCTCCGTATATAAAGGTTCAAAGGGGGGGTGCGGCCGGCCAGGAGAGGGCGCGCCAGGAGGAGTCCTACTCCCTCCGGGAGTAGGATTCCCCCCTTTCCTAGTTGGAATAGGATTCGGGAGGGGGGAAAGAGGAGAGAGAGAAGGAAGGGGGGCGCCGGCCCCCTCTCCTTGTCCTATTCGGACTAGGGGGGGAGGGGCGCGCGGCCCAGCCCTGGCCACCTCTCCTCTCTTCCACTAAAGCCCACTAAGGCCCATATACCTCCCGGGGGGTTAAGGTAACCTCCCGGTACTCCGGTAAAATCCTGATTTCACCCGGAACACTTCCGATATCCAAATATAGGCTTCCAATATATCAATCTTTATGTCTCGACCATTACGAGACTCCTCGTCATGTCCGTGATCACATCCGGGACTCCGAACAAACTTCGGTACATCAAAATGCATAAACTCATAATATAACTGTCATCGAAACCTTAAGCGTGCGGACCCTACGGGTTCGAGAACAATGTATACATGACCGAGACACGTCTCCGGTCAATAACCAATAGCGGAACCTGGATGCTCATATTGGCTCCTACATATTCTACGAAGATCTTTTATCGGTCAGACCGCATAACAACATACGTTGTTCCCTTTGTCATCGGTATGTTACTTGCCCGAGATTCGATCATCGGTATCTCAATACCTAGTTCAATCTCGTTACCGGCAAGTCTCTTTACTCGTTCCGTAATACATCATCTCACAACTAACTCATTAGTTGCAATGCTTGCAAGGCTTATGTGATATGCATTACCGAGAGGGCCCAGAGATACCTCTCCGACAATCGGAGTGACAAATCCTAATCTCGAAATACGCCAACCCAACATGTACCTTTGGAGACACCTGTAGAGCACCTTTATAATCACCCAGTTACGTTGTGACGTTTGGTAGCACACAAAGTGTTCCTCTGGCAAACGGGAGTTGCATAATCTCATAGTCATAGGAACATGTTTAAGTCATGAAGAAAGCAATAGCAACATACTAAACGATCGGGTGCTAAGCTAATGGAATGGGTCATGTCAATCAGATCATTCACCTAATGATGTGATCCCGTTAATCAAATAACAACTCTTTGTCTATGGTTAGGAAACATAACCATCTTTGATCAACAAGCTAGTCTAGTAGAGGCATACTAGTGACACTCTGTTTGTCTATGTATTCACACATGTATTATGTTTCCGGTTAATACAATTCTAGCATGAATAATAAACATTTATCATGATATAAGGAAATAAATAATAACTTCATTATTGCCTCTAGGGCATATTTCCTTCAAGAACATCGTCGTGTTGTGCAGTCCAGAGTAGTCAAGCTCCCAGATCTCCTCGACCCTTCCATAAAATCGTTCAGTTGCGCCGTTGTCGCTGCTGGTCATGCATTCCATCGTCACCCCTGAGTTCTGATATTCATCACTATCCATATCTTTGGCCTCCGTGTAGAACGTGTATCCGTTGATATCATATGCCTGATAGGTTACAAGGTTGGGCGAGGGGCCACGTGCTAAGGCGTATATGAGCAATCCCTCCTTAGAGCCCTCCTCCGGGGGATTAGCAATAATATGCTCTTTGAACCAATGCAGGAAAGTGGAGTTGTGATCTCTAGTAACTTCGGCGTCCGTCCTGCATACCCCCCGGTCACGATACTTCTTTGCGATAATTTCTTTGTGCAGTGCCACGAAAGGATCTACCTCGTCTAGGTTTTGTAGCACTACCAAGTTTGCTCTGTCAAAGTCGCTGCGTCGATCTGAGTATGCCACGTGCAGTTCCCTGCGACCGTTGCAGTGACCTTCTCCTTCGAGCCTCCCATCGTGCTTGTTAACGGGCAAACCAACACTAACACCAGGCGGCTGGTCTGCGCCATATAGAAAATTCTCACAGAAAGAGATGCACTCTTGTGTCAAATAGCCCTGGACGATGCTTCCATCCGGACGGGACATGTTACGAACGAATCCTTTGATGATCCCATTCATCCTCTCAAACGGGATCATGTTGTGCAGGTGAAAGCGCAAGTGCTCCCTAGGTCGTTTTGATAATTGATGACAACATATCTCTTGTTGGACTAACACTTCTATCTAGCATGTTTCAGATAAGTTCAACAATGGAGTGGCATGGACTAAAGGTTGTGGGAACTCCTTCAAGATGCTAAGGACAAGGGATTGGCTAAAGCTTCAAGCTCAAGACTCTTCACTTTTACATTTTAGTGATCCAAGATCACATTGAGTCCATAGGAAAAGCCAATACTATCAAGGAGGGATGAGGTGTTGCTTAATGAGCCTCTTGCTTCATGTGCTTAATGATATGCTCCAAAACCCTCAACTACTTTTCCATATCCACATATGACCTAAACCCTAAGCCAAACTCGGTCCTACCGATTCTTCCTATCCGGCGCCACCGAGTTTCACTTGTCATAAGCCACTGCCAAACCCTAATCAGCTCGGTATCACCGATGGGATCTCGGTCTCACCGAGATGGGCTTGCAAACTCTCTGTTACCCATTGCAATATTCTCGGTCCCACCGAGATATGCAATCGGTCCCACCGAGTTTGCTTGACCAAATCTTAGTTTCACCTATTACCCAAATCGGTCCCACCGAGTTTGAGTAATCGGTTAAACCGAGTTTTGGATTTACCCTAACCCTAGCACATCGGTCCCACCGAGTTGATCCAGTCGGTCCCACCGAAATCACTAACGGTCACTAGATTTATATTTTCGGTCCGACCGAGTTTATGATTCGGTCCCACCGAGATTGGAAAATTGTGTAATGGTTGGATTTTGTGTGGAGGCTATATATACCCCTCCACCTCTTTCTCATTTAGTGAGAGAGCCATAAGAACACACACATCATTCCAACTCATATGTTCTGAGAGAGAACCACCTACTCATGTGTTGAGACCAAGACATTCCACTCCTACCATATGAATCTTGATCTCTAGCCTTCCCAAGTTGCTTTCCACTCAAATCTTCTTTCCACCAAATCCAAATCCTATGAGAGAGAGTTGAGTGTTGGGGAGACTATCATTTGAAGCACAAGAGCAAGGAGTTCATTACCTACACACCATTTGTTACTTCTTGGAGAGTGGTGTCTCCTAGATTGGCTAGGTGTCACTTGGGAGCCTCCGACAAGATTGTGGAGTTGAACCAAGGAGTTTGTAAGGGCAAGGAGATCGCCTACTTCGTGAAGATCTACCGCTAGTGAGGCAAGTCCTTCGTGGGCGATGGCCATGGTGGGATAGACAAGGTTGCTTCTTCGTGGACCCTTTGTGGGTGGTTGCTTCTTCGTGGACCCTTCGTGGGTGGAGCCCTGTGTGGACTCGCGCAACCGTTGCCCTTGGGTGGAGCCCTGTGTGGACTCACGCAACCGTTACCCTTCGTGGGTTGAAGTCTCCATCAACGTGGATGTAGGATAGCACCACCTATCCGAACCACGGGAAAAACATCCGTGTCTCCAAATTGCGTTTGATCTCTCCAAACCCTTCCCTTTACATTCTTGCAAGTTGCATGCTTTACATTCCGCTGCTCATATACTCTTTGCATGCTTGCTTGATATGTATTGTGTGTGTTGAAATTGTGCCTAAACCCCACTTAAACCGAAAAAGTTTAAAAATTGCAACTTTAGCACTAAGTGTCTAATCACCCCCTCTAGACACATCTACTTCTAGATCCTACAGCAGGAATGACGGCCCCAGGTCTATTATGTCATCCACAATATGGACACACAGAAGCACCATCACGTCAAAGAACGCGGGCGGGAAGTACATCTCAAGCTCATTCAGTATCACAACGATCTCTTCCTGTAGCCTTCGGAGCTGCTTCACACTGATCGACTTTCGAGAGATGACGTCGAAAAAGTTGCAGATACCAATAAGCGTGTCACAGACGTGCTTGTCCATTATCCCTCTAAGGGCAACAGGTAATATCTGCGTCATCATCACATGACAGTCATGAGACTTCATCCCGCTGAACCTTTTCTTGTCTGTGTCTAGATATCTACTTATCTTGCCACAGTAACTGGACCTAACTTTGACTCTGGTAAGGCACTTAAAGAATTGATTGATCTCAGCCTGACTTAAGGTGAAGCAAGAAGGGGGCCAATAATCCTCATTCTTTATTTTCTTGCCCTTCTTCTCCCGTGCCTCTGTCTCCGTCTATGTCTCGTCTGACATTTTACGTGGCGGCATGTGCAGATCTTCCCTGATTTCCAAATCTTGCAAGTCTTTTCTTGCCTTCGGCCCATCCTTGGTCTTATCCGGCATGTTCATCAGTGTTGCGAGCAAGCTCTCAAGGACATTCTTACAGATATGCATTTGATCAAGGCAATGAGGTGTATCGAGTTTGTGCCAGTACTCCAAGTCCCAGAACACAGACCTCGTCTTCCATACCTTCAGCAGTGGCTCCGGCGCCTTTCTCATCGTCTTTCCCGGCGCGGGGCACTCCTTCCAGTTTTTCAACAGCTCATCGATTTCGGCACCGCTCCGCTTACGTGGAGGTCCTCGATGCTCAGCGTGACCATTGAATAGATCTCCACGGTTTCTCCATGGGTCGTCCTATTCGAGCCATCTTCGATGCCCCATGTACACGATTTTCCCAGACCCGCGATCTTTCCTTGACGTTAGCTGCTGAGACGTCGTATCATCCATGCACCGCGTGCATCCGCAATATCCATGGCACACCTGGCCTGCCACATATCCGTAACCAAGATAGTCGTGCACTGTCGTGATCAGCGCGGCCCTCATGTTGAAATACTCGCCTTTGCTGGCGTCCCATGTCTTGGCCGGTGTTTTCCATAACGTGTCTAACTCCTCCTGAAGTAGCCCCAGATACAAATTAATATTATTTCCTAGTTGTTTCGGCCCTTGAATAAGCATGTTCATGTGAATGTACTTCGATTTCATGCACAACCAGGGGGGAGGTTGTACATCCATACAAACATGGGCCATGTGCTATGGTTGGTGCTCTGGTTGCCAAACGGATTCATGCCATCGGTACACACGCTGAGCACGATGTTCCTTGCATCACATTCAAAATACCGATAGAAGCTGTTCAACGCTCTCCACTGGCTTCCATCCTTGACGTGTCTCAGCTTCGGATCATCTCCATCGTCGGGCTTCTTCCTCTCCGCATGCCAGCGCATTAGCTTTGCTTCCTTGGGATCTACAAAATACCTCTGGAGACGGGGAGTGATCGGTAAGTACCATACCACTTTCTGGGGACATTTCTTCCCGGCCTTCTTGTATCGAGAAGCATTGCACACCGGACAACTTGTTTTTTCCACGTGCTCCTTCCGATAAATTATGCAATCGTTGATGCATGCATGGTATCTAACGTGTGGCAGATCAAGAGGGCACACGATCTTCTTGGCCTCATCAACACTACTAGGACATAGATTACCCTCAGGAAGAACATCCTTTAGGTACTTGAGATGCTCATCGAGGCTAGTGTCGGTCCATTTGTTTTTAGCCTTCGTCTTCAGCACTTGGAGCGTGAAACTCAAGCGGGTCACCTCAGGATTGCAACCATCATACAATGGAGTGGTCGAGTCTACCACCAGTTGCTCCAGCTTAGCCTCCTCTCTAGAAGCAGCTCTCTCAGTACTCGTCTCCTTGCGAAGCAATGCTTGAACATGAGGGTCCCGCACGATTGAACTTAGTACCGACGAACTCTGCTGCGTGGAGTCCATGTCGTTCTCTCCGCCGCCATGTCCGGCCCCTTCTCCGCCGCCATGTCCGGCCTCTTCCCCGCCGCCATTATCGATCATCTCTTCGTCTTGCCCCGTGTCATCATTTCCTGCCCCATCGGCATCCTCAACATCGTCATCCTCATATTCAGTTATCCACCGAGTATAGCCATCCATGAAACCAGTCATGAGCAGGTGCGCTTCGACACGACCATCGACATGGGGGTCAAGCCAAACTATTCCTTTGCATTTTCGACACGGACATAAAACCTATGTCAGGTTATTTTCCTTCATGTCCTGCACCACCGACCGCAACCACCTGTCCACCATCGTTCCACTGACCGTCTTGAACTCTGCACGGTAATAATAAACAAATTGATTATAAAAATGCGTGCATTCATCAAAGTCATACAAAAATTCAGCATGACCTTCCTTAAAAGCAGGACATGTATAGATCTAGAGTTTGCCCGGAATTCGCCGAAACGGAAATAAATCAACATTTCGGCAAAACATAGGCAACTCAAATGCACAATTTGGCGTCAACTCATGCCACACACACAATTTCCATAAAAATATCACACACACATCCATAAACATATTTCCATTTTGGAAAAGCATGAAATATTAATCACACCTCTATCTCGAGATCGAGCACACGGTGGAGATGATGATGTAGGGAGGTCAAAAGTGCACAAAGCTCTTCTTGACAAAGAAAGATCTAGTTAGGGGGCAAATAGGTCACTTAACTAAATGCTACATCTACCTAGGTAGCTAATTTGGGAGGAGACAACTTCAACTGGTGGAGGGGGGAGGAAAAAGAGAAAGGAGATGAATTAATGGAGGTGGTGTAGTTATAGCTAGGAGTAATGAAGAGAAAGGTAGGTAGAAGAGGGAGAGTAATGGGGGGAGAAGTATTGAGGAAGAAGAAGAGTGAGAGAGGGAGGATGTGGGAGGGTAGGGGAAAGGGAGGAGAGGAGATGGGGAGGGGGAGGTGGAAAAGGTGGTGGGTCCTGCGTCTTAGCAGTAGCGCGGGAGAGAAAGCGCGCTGCTGCTAAGAGCGTAGCAACAGCGCGCTTTCCTGTCACGCGGTACTGCTAAACGGGCCAACCCTGTGCACATTTTCAAAATTAGCAGCAGCGAGGTGACAAAAAAGCGCGCTGCTACTATGGCATTAGCAGCAGCGCGCTCCCTGGCACCGCGCTACTGGTAAACTTACGTCGTTGTGTACTATCGGTGGATTTTTGTAGCAGCGCGGTTTAAGCGTCACGCGCTACTGCTAAGTTTGCACCAGTAGCGAGCTTTCCGTAGCCGCGCTGCTACTAATTAGCAGCAGCGCCTGTTTTTATGCCGCGCTGCTGCTAAGATTCTGTGTATAAGGTTTTCCCTAGTAGTGCACGGTCGGACCTAAGCCTCTTGATTCTTCGATCAAGTTGGTTTTCCACTTCGGCTTTATAGATCTTAAAAAAGTTCAAAGCCTCATCCTTAGATTTCAGAAGATACACACGGCAATATCTAGTGGAGTCGTCAATTAACGTCATGAAATATTTCTTTCCACCTTTTGTCAAAACGCCATTCATTTCACAAAGATCTGGATGTATGAGCTCTAGTTGTGCAAGATTTCTCGTTTCCGCGGTCGTGTGTGACTTACGAGGTTGCTTAGCTTGCACACACACCTGACACTTGGATCCCTTGACAGGGTGAAATTAGGGATTAAGTTCAACTTTGCTAGTCACGACATGCAACCAAAATTAACATGACAAAGACGTGAATGCCACACATTTGATTCACTATTGTTGCAAATATGATTAACAACTTTATTACAAACGTCTGATAAGGATAAACAAAACAGGCCTCCTGACTCATAGCCTTTACCAACAAAGGTTCCATACTTGGATATTACAAATTTATTCGACTCAAAGAAAAGCTTGTAGCCATCTCTACACAGAAGAGATCCGCTAACAAGATTTTTATTGACGGAGGGGACATAATGCACGTTCTTCAGCCGCACGATCTTCCCCGAAGTAAACTTCAGATTGACTGTGCCAACACCATGAACAGAAGCACTTGAACTGTTGCCCATCGGCACGGTTGAAGTCCCCATGGTCTGATAAGACGAAAACATGGAAATATCACCGCATACATGCACATTAGCACCCGTGTCAATCAACCAATCAGGAGAATGACATACTGAAAGAATAGTGGTAAATATACCATACCCAGAATCCTTCATATCAATGTCTCCAATGACAACATTAGTGGTCTTGCCGCCTTTCCCAGGATGACGCTTGTCATAGCGATTAGGACAACTAGGAGCCCAATGATCAGGATCCCCACACACATGACAGACACCTTTCTTCTTGTCATTCTTATTCTTGAAGTTCTTGTGCTGGACAGCCTTGTTCTTCCCATCAAACTTTGCTTTACCATCAAACTTGCCCTTGTTCTTGAACTTGTGAGGCTGGAAGTTCTGCTTCTGTACCACATTGGCACTAGGTCCTCCATCAATACCTCGAGCATGTGTGTCCTTTGCTCTCGCCTTTTCTTCCGCATCAAGAGTGCCAATGAGATCTGGAACGGAAAACTCCTACCTCTTATGCTTTAGTAAGGTAGCAAAGTTCCTCCACGAAGGAGGAAGCTTAGTGATGATACCTCCGGCAACAAACTTGTCCGGTAGCATACAATTGAAGTGCTCAAGTTCTCTAACAAATGACTGTATCTCATGAGCTTGATCAACCACGGAGCGCTCTTCAGTCATCCTGTAATCATAGAATTGCTCCATGATGTACAGCTCAGTGCCTGCATCCGAGACCCCAAACTTGGCCTCGAGTGCATCCCACATATCTTTTCCATTATCAATTGACGCATAAGCATCAACTATGTTCTCACCAAGAACACTCAAGAGAGCAGCCTTAAACAGAGTATCCATTTTCTGAAACGCTTGTTCCTGTTGGGCATCAAGCTCCCCTTCAGGCTTGCCAAGCGTGGCGTTATAGCAACTCATGGTTTGAAACCACAAGACTGCTCTCACGCGCCACCTCTTATAGTGGATACCCTCAAACATAGGAGGTCTCAAGGAAGCAGCAAAATAACTTGGGGTAAATTGCCTATGATAAGGTTTTTGGATTGTTGGAAATATGAGCAATTTACCGAATGATTTTATTAACAGAAATACTAGATAAAGCATGACCAGTATAGTAGTGATAAAACAAGCCATGCGATTTGACAAACAGAAATACTTGGTCGCAACTGCATGTCTTATAATGTGGTTGCAACACGACTTCCATAATATTTGGAGCATGAGGATCTGTTAAAAATCACATTTGATGGTTTGGTCATACTCCAATTAGTGTGTTGTATTTCAAAATATATGAGTCCATAAGAATAAATATTATGATTATTTTACGGTCCATTTGAAGATCTATTAGGAAGTACTTCGTCCTGCTTTGTCTTAAGTCAAAGTTTTCGAAGTTTGATCAAGTTAGTAGATAATAAGGTCGCCATCCATAATATTGAATGAACATATAACAGAAAGATATTTTTTGATAGATCTATTAATATTTTACATGTTGATTTTGTTTTCCAATATAAACTTGGTTGAACTCAGAATTCTTGGACACAACTTGTAGGAGATATATTCTGCAGTGGAGGTTGCACAATACAAAGTACTTCCACTCCATATTATCTTCACTGTTAGGCATCTCCAAGATCATTTCGCAAAATTCCCACAAATGTCTGGCTCAACGCATTCAGAACTTCTTTTTACCATCCAACGAGTTGCCGCATACGTCCACAAACGCGTCCGCGTGTCCGAATTTCCACAAACCGAGTGCAAATTTGGGGGAAGTTTGCGGGAATCCGGACCTCCGCCACGTAGAACTCCGACTCCCTCGGCCACCCAAAACCACTCCTTGAGCCCGCACATTTCCATGCCCACACTGTAATTTTGCCAAAGCCGGCAATTGCTGTGGCCCTGCACCTACATTCCCGCCCTTTTCACCGTCCTTCAGCACATGCATGGATCTATTCGTGATGTTTCCAGAGCCGGAGGTGGAGGGTCCAAAGGTGCTCACTGTCTAGAAGATCGACTTGGTGACTCACAACACGCATCGCCGAGTCTAATGAAGCAAGGAGAATGTGACTTTGGCGGTAGTCCACTCGCCAGCTCCTAAGAAGGGTGGTAGGCCGGAATAGGGGCAAGGGTTGCTTCCGATGTCGCCAATGCACACGCCGCCCTGGTCGGCAAAGATGCAACCACCGTACTAATACGCTGCCACACAGCTCGGTCATCAGCAGCCATCCTCGGATACTTTTGGCATGACCGTGCGATGGGTTGTCGATCAAACGCACCTCCCCACTTCACCGAGTCACTGTCACCGCACCATGTTAGGAGATTATATTTGTAAGAGATAATTATTGTATATATGTAGCCGGTAGTGTCGGATAGATATATGAGAACTTGTTGTTCGACCAATCTCTCGAAGAAGGAGAGGTGGTCGATACCACTTCTCTCTGTATGCATATATGTTCATGACGATCTTTTGTTTCCTTCGTTTGCTTACTAGCTAGCTAGCGTGTCTAGTCCTCTCTATACGTATGTATAGTACGTAGCGTCGACCAAGCACGGACATAAGAGAGGACACTTCTCTCTATTAATTATAGCTAGCTAACACAATATATGAAACACCTAAATTAACCCCCCAAAACCCCCAACCCCTCCCCCTTTAAAAAAACAAAAAAACCCAGCCACAGAAATGCTGATGCGTGGATGCCTATTGGTCCCGGTTGGTGCCACCAACCGGGACCAAAGGCTCTCCTGCCTGGGCTCCGCGCACAGGCCACGTGGAGGCCCATCTGTCCCGGTTTTGGATTGAACCGGGACTAAAGGGATAGGGCATTAGTACCGACCCTTTAGTCCCGATTCAGGAACCGGGACAAAAGGCCCTTACGAACCGGGACAATAGGCCCTTTTTCTACTAGTGAAGCTTCTTCTTCAATATTTTCAGTAGCTTCTCAAATCCTTTGTCAGGCACAGCATTCTCTGCCTTCCACTGCAGCAATTCCAGTATGGTACCGAGCTTTGTGTTGCCATCTTCGCAATTGGGGTACAACCTTTTTTGTGATCCTCTAACATGCGATCAAACTTCAGCTTCTCCTTTTGACTTTCGCACTATGTCCTTGCATCGACAATGACCCGATGGAGATCATCGTCATCGGGCACATCGTCTGGTTCCTCTTGATCTTCATCATCTTCCCCCGTTGCAGCATCACGGTATTCAGGGGGCACATAGTTGTCATCGTCCTCTTCTTCTTCACTGTCTTCCATCATAACCCCTATTTCTCTGTGCTTCGTCCAAACATTATAGTGTGGCATGAAACCCTTATAAAGCAGGTGGGTGTGAAGGATTTTCCGGTCAGAGTAAGACTTCGTATTCCCACATATAGGGCATGGACAACACAATAAACCATTCTGCTTGTTTGCCTCAGCCACTTCGAGAAAATTATGCAAGCCCTTAATGTACTCGGAGGTGTGTCTGTCACCGTACATCCATTGCCGGTTCATCTGCGTGCATTATATATAATTATGTGTGTCAAAAGTAAGAAAATTAGACAAATCTATCTAAAGTAAGAATTGTTTTTCTATCAGAAAGAAGATAAGAACAAGTGGCTCACCACGGTGGTGTCGGCGACGAGATCAGCGCGGGCGATCGACAGCAGTGAAGACGGGGATGGGACGTGACGGACCGCTAAACCTATGCAAATCTCGGGGAAAATGGAGCTTGGAGGTCAAGCTTCGAGAGGAGAAAGTTAATTAGCGTATCTCGGGCATTTCATCGAACACCTCATGTGCATAGGAGGTGATCTAGAGCACCCAAATGCCCTCCGCTCGCCGGCCAAAAAAATAGAGCAATGTGGACTGCTCTACTCGCCAGCGAGGGGGTATATATAGGCAACTCATTTGTCCCGGTTCATGGCTGGAACCGGGACTAAAGGCCGCCCTTCTGTCCCGGTTCTAGGCATGAACCGTGCCTAGAACCGGAACAAATGGGTCCATATAAACCAGGACAAATGCCTCCCGAGACCCGGCCGGGCCCCTGGGCGCACGAACCGGGATGTATCACTAGTGCAGAACCGGGCAATAGCACCGGTTCGTAAGGCCCTTTAGTGCCGGTTCGGTAACCGGCACTAAATTGTAGGCACTAAAGCCCCCCCCTTTAGTATCGGTTCAGCACGAACCGGTGCTAAAGGGCAACCACGTGGCACGAGCCAGCTCCGTGGGCGCGTAGGACATTAGTACCGGTTGGTAACACCAACCGGTACTAAATGTTTTGGTGTGTTTTGGTTTTATTTTTTATTTTTAATTTAATTTTGTGTTTTCAATTTAATTTAGTGATTGTTTTACATTATAATGAGTTGTTAAATCATTAGGTGATTAGTTTGACTGGATGCGTGTGGATCCTAGCTAAGTCATCAAGTATATGTCATAGCCATATTATATATACTTGATCACCTACTTAAGTGATCGAGGTAATATGGATATGGCATATACTTGATCACTTAGCTAGAA
The DNA here is from genome assembly GCF_003073215.2 of Triticum urartu. Classification (NCBI taxonomy): domain Eukaryota; kingdom Viridiplantae; phylum Streptophyta; class Magnoliopsida; order Poales; family Poaceae; genus Triticum; species Triticum urartu. Next base: position 13,288,460 of record NC_053023.1, read on the forward strand.
TCCATCCAGTTGAAACTAATATGCAATTTCTTTCATAAATGATATAATAACTCATCATCATCATATTAATTAATATAAAAACTCTTGCATCATATATATCATCACCAACGGTTTTCATAGCAAAGATATCATGGAGTTCAACATGGTAATGATATTATAAGCGTTCATAACACCACAAAAGCAAATCACTCTTTGAGATTAAGTTCAGGACGAAGAACACGGACATGAGAGGACAAGTACTAAGAGCATGAACTAGCTAATTAATCACTCCTGCTGCTCTCTCTCAGGTAAAATAGCATAGAACATGTATAGCTTTGCTGATTCATCATATTGGAGCATGCAGATGAACCTGTCTCCTAATCGTGGGTTGCACTTCTGATTGCTGCCCCCTAGTACTTCTCTGTGATCGTTCACAATTTTGCTCCAGTCTTTTACTATTAAGCATTCCTCGCTATTAGAAATCCTGAATGCACTAAAGTGCATTGTAGGATATCTTGGCCGTAAGCTAACAATATTCATGGTACCTTTAGTCTCGATCCAATCAGGCACAACATTCATCGGGAGTCCCTGTTGAAGAACATCGTATAGTAACATACTTAGCAATGAAGTTTAGCTTAAAAAATAATGTATGCAAAAGATGCACTGAGGAGAAATAGTAGAAATCTTACCATCTTTCCTAAATATATGTGACCGTAGTTCAGTACGAACACTATTGGTCGCATGTTTTGAGCACTAACATTTCTGAGTGCAGGAAAGAAAATTTGTCTTGACAGCATCAAGATCCTCAAGCCATGAAACATAATGACTTGTCTCCTCGCAGTTTAGTTCAGCCCCGGGACAGTGGACGGTCCTGTCTACCAAGCGTCGGACATGTTTGCTTGATTGGAAGTAAGCTGTCAATATAAATTGAGATCTATTAATTATTCAACTGGTTCAAATAATCTCATATCGAAGACATAAATATGGTTGAGAAACTCACATAATGGTAGAACTGGAGGCGTCTGCACATCGACCCAGATGTCTCTATTACCTTCAATATCATCTTCCGGACGAATATCAAAGGTGATAACCATATCAGGCTCAAATGCATAAGCCTTGCATAGTGCTTGCCAAGTTTTGCATTCAAAATAAGTGTATGTGTCTGCATTGTATAATTTGACGTTGAAGGTATAACCATGCTCGGTTTTCAAGTAAACTCTTTTTACCTCCATAGTTTCGTTAGGACTGAAACCTATCTTATCCAAGACAAAAATTCTTGCATGCCAGGGGATACGCTAGTAGAATAGTGAAAAATTAAAATTAAAAGGTGAAGCAAATGAAGCATAAGTCATGCTTAATTACGAAAAAAGACTTGTCGTTTTGACTTACTGTATCCACTTCGAAGTTCTCATCCAGCTTGATGCTGAAGCGTCTATCATCAACTAGAAAATTTCTGCCGCACAGGCCGTGCTGGTCTTCGCAGTATTCGCACATAATGAAATCGTGTTCGTCGTCAGACGACATTCCTATGTTCATAGGTGAAACATTAAACACTTATTAGTTCTATTAATTCAACTAATTCTGTTAATTCAACTAGTTCAACTAATTAATTAAACTAATTCAACTAAGCACTTACAAAGAATATACCTAATTAATTGAACTAATTCAACTAACTAGTTCAACTAATTAATTCAACTAAACTAGTTCTATTAATTTTCTTACTAAAAAAGGTAGCTAGTTCTATATAATAAAATGTTAATTAGATAATGAAATCTCATATAACTAAATTAAATATATATCTAACATATAATTTATATCTAATATCTAACATATATGTTCATATATAGGTGAAACATTAAACACTTACTAGTTCTATTAATTGAACTAAGCATTTACTAAAAATAAACTAGTTCTATTAATTTTTTACTAAAATAAAGTAGGTAGTTCTATATAGTAATATTTTGATTAGATCATCAAATCTCATATACCTAAATTTTCTTACTAAAAATAAACTTGTTCTATTAATTTTCATACTAAAAATAAACTAGTTATATTAATTCAACTAGTTCAAATCTCATATATATACCTAATTAATATCTAGCTATACTAATTCAACTAATTCAATTTGTTTTAACTCATGTAAAATATATTTGACATTAATATTTAACATCTTTTCCATATAATTCATCTAACATTAACATTTAACATTATTATCTACGAAATTTATCTAACATTAATCTAAACAACAGAAAATAGAAAATAAGTAAAAACAATGTGTGTGTGTGGTGTGTGGTGTATGTGTGTCTGTGTGTCTCTGTGTGTGTATGTGTGTGTGTACAAGTGGGGGGCGGCGGCGTACGGGCGGCAGCGGGCGACGACGGGGACGGGCGCGGCAGGGGCGAGAGGCGGCGGCGCGACGGGCGCGGCACGCGGGGGCGACGGTGACGACGGGTGGCGGGGGCGACGGCGGTGACGGCGATGATGGGTGGCGGGGGCGACGGCAGTGACAGTGACGACGGGTGGCGTGGGCGACGGCTGTGACGGCGACGACGGGCGGCGGGGGCGGCGAGGGTGGTGCGCGATCGGCGACGGGCGCGGCGAAGAAGTTGGATCGAGAAGAAGTACTGGTGGTCGATGAAATATATATAGGAGGGGTCTTTAGTACCGGTTGGAGCCACCAACCGGTACTAAAGGCCAATTTTCGCCAGGCCAAGGGGCGGGAAACGACCCCTTTAGTACCGGTTCGTGCCACGAACCGGTACTAAAGACCCCCCCCCCTTTAGTACCGGTTGGAGTTACCAACCGGTACTAATGGTTGTGCGTTGCCACCGGCGGTGCACAAATGTTTAGTCCCACCTCGCCGAGCGAAGGGCAGCCGCACTGGTTTATAAACTCAGCCGCGGCTGCTCCTTCGAGCTTCTCTATATAGCAGGCTTCTGGGCCTAACTAGGGCGCGCTGCCCTGTGAGTCTGATGGACCTTCTGGGCTTGCATTTGCACACCCTAGGTCTGGCAGGCCCATTGGGCAGCGCGCCAACAAATTTTTTATATAGTTTTATCTTTTCTGCATTATTTATTTTCTTCTATTTATTTTTGAGTAATTTTTATGTGGTTTTTTTCTTTTCTGCATTATTTATTTTCTTCTATTTATTTTTGAGTAATTTTTTGTATAGTTTTTTTCTTTTCTGCATTATTTATTTTCTTCTATTTTCAGTTTGTACACGAAGTGCGTCCAGTTTTTGCCGTGACCCTCTCTACTCTTTCGCACATGCTATGCGGGTGAAATGATGATACCATGCCAAGTTTCAACATTTTCAGAATTCATTTTGTAGTGATTTTCAATTTCACGGTCATTTAGCTCTCTAAACAATTAGGTAAATGACCGAAAAATAAAAAATGATGTCAGAACATGTTGAAATTGATGACATCGCTTTGAATGCTGCATACTGAACACAAAAGAAGTCCGGAGTTCAAATAAGTTTAAAAAACATTGAAGTGCCCATGTAACAGATGAGTTCTCGTCCGAAACCCTGATACTCCGAAAGAGTTTGTCCAGTTTGTACACGAAGTACGTCCAATTTTTGCCGTGACCCTCTCTACTCTTTCGCACATGCTATGCGGGTGAAATAATGATACCATGCCAAGTTTCAACATTTTCAGAATTCATTTTGTAGTGATTTTCAATTTCACGGTCATTTAGCTCTCTAAACAATTAGGTAAATGACCGAAAAACAACAAATGATGTCAGAACATGTTGGAAATTGATGACGTCGCTTTGAATGCTGCATACTGAACACAAAAGAAGTGTGGAGTTCAAATAAGTTTAAAAAACATTGAAGTGCCCGTGTAACAGATGAGTTCTCGTCCGAAATCCTGATACTCCGAAAGAGTTTGTCCAGTCTGTACACGAAGTAAGTCCAGTTTTTGCCGGGACCGTCTCTATTCTTTCGCACATGCTATGCGGGTGAAATGATGATACCATGCCAAGTTTCAACATTTTCAGAATTCATTTTGTAGTGATTTTCAATTTCACGGTCATTTAGCTCTCTAAACAATTAGGTAAATGACCGAAAAACAACAAATGATGTCAGAAAATGTTGGAAATTGATGACGTCGCTTTGAATGCTGCATACTGAACACAAAAGAAGTGCGGAGTTTAAATAAGTTTAAAAAACATTGAAGTGTCCATGTAACAGATGAGTTCTCGTCCAAAACCCTGATACTCCGAAAGAGTTTGTCCAGTCTGTACACGAAGTACGTCCAATTTTTGCTGTGACCCTCTCTACTCTTTCGCACATGCTATGCGGGTGAAATGATGATACCAATGCCAAGTTTCAACATTTTCAGAATTCATTTTGTAGTGATTTTCAATTTCACGGTCATTTAGCTCTCTAAACAATTAGGTAAATGACCGAAAAACAACAAATGATGTTAGAACATGTTGGAAATTGATGACGTCGCTTTGAATGCTGCATACTGAACACAAAAGAAGTCTGGAGTTCAAATAAGTTTAAAAAAATAAAAAAGAGGTGCAATGCTGGTTAATTTGCTTCAAGCCATTCGGAATAGTGTAGGCTGCACTGCACATAGCTCAGTGCAATCTATGCTATTCCGCAAGGCTTGAAGCTAATCAACATGCAGGTGAGCATTGCAACTCTTCGTCATTTTCTGTGCACTCACGGCTTATAAACCGCTCATACTGCCTCTCGCTTGGCAAGGTGGGACTAAAAATCAGCTTACTAAGAAACTCTAGTACCGGTTCAGAGCATGAACCGGTACTAAAGGTCTTCGTGGGGGACCCAGCCTGACCATAGCTTGACACAGCCTCATTAGTACCGGTTCGTGGCATGAACCGATACTAAAGGTTGCCCACGAACCGGTACTAATGATGTCCGCCCGCCTAGCCGTTGGAACCGGCACTAATGGTCGCATTAGTGCCGGCTCAAATTCAAACCGGCACTAATGTGCTTCACATTTGACCCTTTTTCTACTAGTGTATGCCCCCCATGGGTCCCGGTTCTTGACTAAACCGGGACTAATGGGCTTGGCAGACTCCAACCAAAGCCCTGTTTTCTACTAGTGCATCTGGTGCTGCAAGTTTTCAAGTTGGAGGAAATAAAAGAGCAAAGAAAGTCCCAGCAAAACTACTGGACTAGTGTACTTGTACTCATGTTTGTGGTTATGTCAGAATTCATGTTTGTGGTTGCTTGTAGTATTTCTCACTTACTTTGTCAGACTTCGAAAATTCCCTTGTGGTTTGCTTGTAAAACTAATCAGTACTATGTTTGTGGTTGTCAGATTATGTTTGTCATGCAATCTGTTCAGTTCAGTACTTTGTCCAATCATCTATTAACAAGTGAACAATCTGCAATGCATTTAGTTTACACAATTGTCTAAAATCATGTGAACAATCTGCTATGAATCCCATTCAGTTTATAAAATGGTCTGGAACTGAGACCATCTAGTTAGCATACAATTTGTTGTTACCAAACTGGACAAACATGTTACTGAAATGCTCCGAGCAAACCCAATTTTTCATAAATAACATAGGTCAGATTACATGCAGGTCAAAACCAGGCCACGTGGACGGTTTTAGTCAAAACCGGGTCCACGTCATACCAAAACCACTTTAAGCATCGTGAGGGACGAAAAGTATCCGGTTTAAATAGTTGAGGAATTGAGTTTTAGTGGTTTCAGAGTTGAGGGACGATTTCTATACCATCGCCAGAGTTCAAGGACAAAAAATATACTTATCCCTTTAACTAATAAAAACACTACTTTATCTGCACATCTCAAAGCGCCTGCAGATGGACATGATACAAGGGGCGCGCGCCATCCGGAGCAAAAAGTGTGCTTCATGTACCAAGCCTCCTTTAATAGTAGATATATATATGTGCAATTTTTGACCATGTAACACCTGGTCACTACTTGCGGTAATCAAATTTTTTGCCGAGTGTATAGTACAAACCCTTACAGTTGGGGACCCAACTCGTTATTTGCCTATACACCTAGGAGCGACCAAGACAAACTTACAACCTCTATATTCACTCGTCAATGACACTCAACGAAGCTATCACTGGTGGGTTGCCAAGCAGGCCTTCCGTGGCGTCCGGTCAGAGACTACCTTTTATGCAGTAGTGGTGTAAATATGTTTGTCCAATCAATCATATGATTCTCCAAAGTACTCCAAGGAAATAAAAGGAGTGGCTATTTCAACCACAAGTATATTCATATGAACAAGATAGAATCACAACAACAACAACGGTTTTTAAAATATCATGAAAATATTGTAGCCTTGCCTGGAGTAATAAGACCCAATCATCGGTCTCACCATGATATATAGTTTCATAAAATACAGTTACAATTTCTAGAGACGATTACACTTAATGGAAGATTTGAAAGACAACACAGATAGAGTTCATGCACACATACATATGAATGTGTCGGCCTTCAGGTGTGTGTGCGACTTATTGTGCCAATTAATATGGTATAGTTCACCGAGCTTTCATGGGTAGATCTCAATTACTGAGTAGGGACCCAATACTGGCAGAATTTTGTAATCATCACTGAATCCAGCATCAGAAAATATCCTCTTCCACTCAATTTCATCTCGTTCCACCCCAGTGATGTACATCGTGAACAAGTTCTGTATTGCTTCCATCTCGCTGATTTTCTTGTCGCCATTTGCAGATCCTCTTACCATATCTATAATTATCACTTTTCCTCCAGCATTTCTAGCAGGGATTGCTTCCTTGCAACGTTGAAGTATTTTGACACAATCGTCGTGACCCCAGTCATGCAAAATGTTCTAGGAGATATAGACAGATAGTTTAGAAGAAGAAAACAATTAAGTGCAAGAAGAAAATGAAACATTAATTGCATGACTGGGGTCATGACGATTTTAGTGTTATTGACATGAAAAATGTGATCATCTGACACGGGTAATTATGAAGTTATAAGAGTAACCCTCTAAATTATATTTAAAGTATTTTTTGTGTTGTAGCCCCTTAATTTATTCTATCGAAGCTTCAAACCAGTTATATACAGTAACGCTAAATTAAGCGTGAGTGTAGAATAGCTTAATCTACACCCTAGTAAAGGTATACATAACGCTAAACTAAGCGTGAGTGTAGAATAACTTATTCTACACCCCTAGTAATGCAATATACAAAATATAGTAACGCATCATACAAAATATAGTAATTTTTAAAGTGTAGTAAATTACTAACTTGAATAGTAAAAAGAGTATTTCAGAATTACTAAATTTTGTATAGTGTTTTACTACATTTTGTATATACCGTTACTAGATTTTGTATATATATTTGTTTGTCTTCACCGTTATTTTCTCCCTTGGTCGATCCATTAGGTCATTACCGTTTTCTGGTACTGCATACCACTTGTCCAGTTTTCTCAGAATGCTCATTTCATATCTTTTTTCCACAGACTAAAACAATGCCCGCGCGTTGCAACGGGATATAAATATTCTAGTACGTTAGCTTGTGATTTACCTGTCAATAATAATGTAATTGTGTAAATAAATGTTCATCAAATTTCGACCATGATTATCTTATATTTTGATTAGAAGTTTGGTAAATAAATAAAGTGGAAAGTAAATAAATTAGGGTGATTGATTATCATATACATGAAAGGTTGGACGAAGGGGTGATGGGAAAAAAGGTGAAATGGGATGCTTAGGTTCTTTTTAAGCAGTAGAGATAAAATTTGAAGTGTGATTATCCAAAAAAATTCATCTTCTACTGCTAATTTGTGGCAACAAAGGAGTTTTCAGTGCTGTATAAGGAATTCCTGTCATTAAATATGGGTATATGTGTCCTTTCTTATAGCTAGTGGGCCCTGGATATCTAAGAAGTACTGTGAACGGAGGGACTAATACCATTTTAGTTTATTTCTTTTTTGGACACTATCACAACCGAAATAAATGTTGCGATGTTGGACACCTGTTTTCGACCAGTTTTGAGTGAGCAATAAGCGTGCAATTAATCACGTTGACACACTGATGAAGCCGCACGGTTGATATGGATGGGTACCTTCAGTAAGACAGCATCGGCAGATGGAATGGATTCAAACATATCACCCGCGACGAAACTCAGGTTGTCATCACCAGCGGCCTGCCCGACAACATGAGGAAGGTCCATGACGGTGCACTTGATGCGTGGGAACGCCTTGGCGATCACCTGTGTGCCGGCGCCATTGCCACCGCCGACGTCGATGAGCGATCTGAGACCGCGGAAGATGCGGCCCTTGTCGACAATAATGACCTCGAGGAAGACCTGGCTATCCGCGGCCATGGAGTCGTTGAGGACGTTGTTGAAGCCGGCGTCCTTGCTCACCATCTCCCACTGGGAGCAGCCATGCGCCAGCTCGAAGAGGGAGCCGGCTCCAGCGGCGGCGGGCTCGGTCTTCAACCATTCGGGCATGCTGAAGAAGGAGGAGACGACCAGAGGGTTGACGCAGAAGGGCACCATGGGGGACAGGCTGTGCCAGCCGACGAGGAAGCGGCAGGCCGTGGTTAGCCCGTACACGACGGTGACGGTGTCACCATCCCCGGGGGTGGCGGTGGCGGTGAAGATGCCTGAGGTGGTAAGCAGTTCCATCACGCGCTGGAGGTCGGCGACCTTGCACGGATGTACCTTGGCATCGGTCGCGATGTCGGCGAGGGTGGCGGCGCCGTTGCGGCGATGGATGGCGTCAGGGATGCCTAGATCGACGGCACACCGGAGCGACATGGATTTGACGTAACCGAGCACCTGGTTTTGGAGCTCGGCAAGAGCTCCGAGCAACTCTTGCGGGCTCACTTCGGTCAAGAGCTTAAGCGTCATGTTGCCTAGGGCTTAAGCAACTTCACTGCGAATGAAAGCTTGGGTGTAATCCTAAAGCACTGTACCAACGGCTTTTATACACGGCCAACTGATTAGAGCATCTCCAGCCGCGTCCCCAACACACCCCCGGCGATATTTTAGCGCTGGCGGGTGTGAATTGGTCCAGTCGCGTCTCCAGGAGCTCGTTTTTCGCCGGATTGAGCCGAAATTGGGGCCGGCGGACCCAGGCAGAACCCGGCGCGCTGGGGCGCCTGGGAGCGTCGGGGCAAACGATTTTGTCGCGAACTAACCACGGGCCCGCTGCGTCAGCGACACTCGCCTCGTCGTCCTCAGAACGCCTCAGTTTCCCGCGGGGAATCAATGCCAAGGCTGCTGACGGTCAGCCTTCCATTGATTCCTCATGAGCGGCGCTTCCTCACGGGCGGCGCGGCGACGCCCTCCTCCTGCCACCCGTACAGATGGTGCCCGGCTATAAAACCGACGCCTCCCCCTCGCCTCTGGCCACACCCCGCCGTGCTCTGCCTCTTTCTCCCGTGCGCACCCGCCGTCGACGATCCTCCCCTCTCTCCCCAAGCCCATCATCGACAATGGGCGAGCGATTCCCCGGCGACGTGGCGGCGGCCAACGGCTTCGGCCGACACTCGCTGCACGGGTGGGAGGCGTATCTTCTCTTCGAGGCGAACATCCCGGCACTGCCCGACATGCGCGCAGGGAAGGGCGGGTGGAGGCTCAGCGCCGGTGACGTCCCCATTCCCCCGATGCCCGACGTCAATGCGCGCACCGACTACTTCGCCGACGAGGTCGACCGCGTGCCGGCGTCGCTGACGGAGGAGCAGCGCACCCTACCGCAGTACGCCGCCAACAACCACGAGGCATGGGCGGCGTACTTCCAGCAGCGGCTGGCCTCCACCAACGGGGCGCCGGTGGTAGGGGCCGTCAAGAACAGCGAGGGGCGCCGCCTGTGGTGGGGCGTCCCCGGCCGCACGCTACACGAGGTTCTCCAGCACCTCGAGGGCGGCAACGACCCGCCGCTGACATACCCAGCCGCCGCCCCGGTCCCCCACCAAAGCGCCGAGCAACGGATGCCCAGGAGGTTCCGCTCCTCCTCGTCCTCATCCTCCCACTCCTCCTCCCGCTCATCTTCCCACTCCCTCCGGCTTGTCGGCGGTGTTCGGCGTCAAGGCCGAGCCCGCAGCGGAGACTCCTCCTCCTCGGCTCCTTCCCGCTACGTCAAACCGAAGACGGAGCCGGCCTCGCAGTCGTGAAGACGGAGCCAGGGCTCGCCGGCGGCATGAAGGAGGAGCTCCATGGCACGGTGACCTTGAAGTGGGCGCGTGAAGACTGGGTGCAGACGGAGCTGGAGCGCCAGTGCCGCGCCTACGAGCAGTTCGTTGGTCGGCGCCGTGGCCGCGACGAGGGAGGCGTCGTCGTCCTCGACGACGCGCCGCCGCCGGTCCGCCAGGGCGACGCCGAGCAGGGGTCCAACAGGGCGGCCGTGTCAAGGAGGAGAAGGACGACGAGGACGACGGCAGGGCTGGCGGTGATGTCAGTGACTTCCCCGCGCTCAGCGCGTTCTTCGGCCCGTAGTTGTAGTGCGGCCATTTTTTTACTAAACTTTGTTATGTAATGTCATGTTCGCCGAAATTTAGTCGAATCTTTGTCCAGTTTGCCGAACTTTAGCCGAATTCCTTTTTTTTTGAAAAAACTGCCTTCTGGGGGCGGCCTAGGGGCCAACGGCTGGGAATCCGAAAGCACCCACGCCGATTTTTAGCACCGGCTCGTCCCCAGACGGTGTTTTTACGCGCCCCCTGGGGGGCCAACGGCTGGAGATGCTCTTAGTGTTGGAACATATTGTCCACACTTCTCTAACAGCTCATATCAGTTCGAGGTTCCTATAAATAAAAACAAATTTTATGACACAACAAAATATATGTACCAAGGTGTGACAATAACTTTAAATTAAGAAAAAATAGAGAAAAATAAATACCAATAGAAACTAAGACAGGTACAGTTTTTAATGGGCCTTGATGATTAAACCTTTTATAGTTGTAAGGTAGTGAGTAATTGAGTACAGCTAAATGTTCTAAGTCAAATTTATAAATTGAACTATAAATATTGTTTCTTTACATTCAGAATTTTTAAATGATATGTTTGGATATTCCTCAAAAGTTATATTTATAATATAATATTTCTCTGTGATACACATACGTGTCAATCTTGAATTACAGGCACCTCAAAAAGGTGCGGTTTTCTGTAGACTGAGCTACATAATACCCTCTGTCTCAGCCGTATACCGCTAATAGTGGGAGAGATTCCTTACCTCTGCACCGCATGTGGCTAGGTAGGCCATACGGGATTGTTGCACCATGTCCCACATGTGACATGACCAAACGAGTACAGTGTTTGGAATTCCAAGGCAGCTCCATCGTTCGGAAGACACTCCAATGCTTGATTAAGTGGATGTTTACTCAATCTGCAGTTCCATCGTTCGGAATTCTGATGCTTACTCTAAAATGTTCTATAACATCTTGTGATGGTTCTTTTATCCATGGTTTCAGCATTTACTAAGACTGTACATAATTAAGCAATTGCAATCTGGAAAGTTTGATGTTTCACGTACAATTTGATAGCATGTTAAACGAGAATTAAAATCTGCATCCCTAGAGCAAGGTGTCTGCGGTTCAGTTTTGTTATTAAGTTTTATTTGATAAACTAAGCATCTTCGGATATTAGAAACTTGTAAGAATTGGTGTAGTAATTTTGGTTGTCCAGATTCAGAAACTTTAGAACGGTGTCTCGGTTTACGTGGATAGAAAGGAGGAGGAGCGGCTGACAAGACGTGACAGTCTGAGAGAGGTAAGTGCGTGGGGCAGGAACCATCAGTGCGAACAGTGACATCTCAACAAGAATGGGGTGGACCCACAGGGGCATGCATGCAGGAGCTATACCGAACATGACAGCTCCTTATAATGTCAGCTAATCTAACAAGTGCATGTCTGGTGATGCTCTGAGACGCACACATCGCAAGGCAAACCAAGGGTTCAGATATCAGGTACCGTGTAGCTCGGCCTACAAAAAAACTTTGTGAATCGTATTAGAAGAAAGCACATGTAAAATTATTAGTCAAACAGAACACCATATCAGTGTCCAAAAGAATATGTATTTGTCATATGGACGTACTACCAATCTAGTAATACAGGAACGCATGTGTCATATGGCGTGATTAAATGTTGTCAATTCCCTATATAACATTGTAATTTTCTTTCAAGTTTTAGATGATTGTATAGGTGAGTACAGACGCTAGTTTGTTCAAGACAATGGCTAACTAATACTCGCTATGATCCCCCCCCCCCCCCCCTAAACCATAAAAAGTACTCGTTCCGATCCATATTAATCATCACTGATTTAGTACAATTAACTCTGGCTTGATCTTCAGGGAAGAAATCAGCTGCCACTAATGAGGTCACCCGCAAAAAAATGAGGTCACCATGTCGATATTGAAGAGAAACCATATGCGCTCTCGCCATCGACCCCTCGTGCTGCTATTCACTGAGTTGTCAGGATGGTTGACTCCGACGTTGAAGGGGCCACTTGTTGAGGATCGCCCGCGATTCAGATAGTACCCAGACCTCAACAACGTCACTACTGCCGCCCTCCACCCATTCCTCTACCGGCATGGTGGTCCATGGACCGTGAATGATCCTAAAAAAGGAAGGCCATCATCCCTGTCGTTGCACGTTCGAGCCAATGATTTTCTTGTTTTGTTATATGTTCAAGGTTAGGTTTAGTTTATTTTAACTTCAGTCATGCATGTACATTAATACGGATGTGGTTAATTGTGTTTTAGATTGGGTTAAATAACAATTATTCAATTTTCATTTAAGGTTGATTATGTTTTTGGGATATCCTAATTTGTTTAGCTATAAGTTAACTATCATTTGTTAAAGCATTGATAGAAGAAAAGAGAATGAGTATAAGAGCGGGGTACAACACGTGCACGAACGCAAGATGGAGTGAACATGGTGCCAAATTAGAGAAAGCGGCGAGACAGGGGGTGCTTGGCTCAAACAAGCAAACAACACAACTAAACCCACTAACTGGAGATGCAGTCCAAACCAATGATTTGTTAATTGAATGTGGTCATGGCTATCATTTGTTACCTGAATGTGGTCATGCCTATAACTTGTTAATTTTGATGTGCTTGCGCCTATTTCTTATAGACTAGTCATTAAACTCGAGACCTTTTGACATATTATAGGTGTGTCTAACTTTTGTTGTGAGTTTGAGGAATAACTTAACTTCTTTAAGTCATGCAACCAAATTAAGCTAGCATAACTTTTATGTTCGATTGGTTCATTAGCTTATCTGAGGTCTGTATTTTACCTCTCTCATTCTTCGTTACCTCTCACCTCGTATATATTTCGAATCACTCTTTCTCTCTCATAGCTGTCCCCTCTCACCTATAATTACTTGAAATAAAACTTTATGTTATGGAAGTGACAGTCGAATTTAATGGCACTACAAAAAGGACAGGGTTATGAAAGTGATGGTTTTTGATAAAAACAGGTAACCAAGAAGGTATGTTATGTTTTCCCCCACCATCTCACTATGCATCTGGTCCTCCTCCTATAAGAAAATAAGCAGAGAAACAAAGACTTAAAGGCATGCTTGCTGGAGAGACCAGAGGGTTTGCTTTTTGGTGGGTAGGTTCAACATGTTGTCAACAATTTTTACTCCTGGTTCGGCGAATGAATAATCATTAAGTCCTCTTCCTTCTAATCAAGTTTTTATTTTTGCATTTGTGTAAACAAGGAAGTGGTACTTTGTTTGTAGGTTGTAGACTTGTTGATGCATAAAAAGTCCTAAGATAAGTTTCATGCTATTAGCACTAAGATGAATATCTTCTTTATTTTGTGCAAATAGTGTAATTCTATGTATTTGGTTTATATGATTTTCCGGTTTGTACGTTATTAATACTTTGGTAAATATGTTATGAAATGTAGATACAGTTCATTTTTGTTATATACCAAATTATGTTGGCATGGTCTGGGTATATACTAGAATAACCAAAGTCAACGTGAATTTGAAAATGACATGGTAATAATTTACAAATTTATGACTCAAAAAACATACCTTTTTATACAACAGTATATAACTATATGCCAATGCATGGATTCATGCCTTGATGGTTATGTGCGTGTTTAGCACTAGTTTAAGAGAAAAATGACTATGTTACAAGAAAAATGGGTGTGCTTGGCACGGAATCTGGCTCCTGTACAACAAAAACGACCACTTGTATGGTTGTTCGCCCCCGAAAATATAAATATATCTTTTACTTCGGTTTATTCGTTTAGTTGTTCCCTTTTTGGGTTATATACCATAAAAACTAAAATTTAAAATGGTATGGAATGTTCATACCATACCGAAACCAGATACCATATAAACTGTAAAATTGTCTCGGTTTGATTTAATATTGGTAAGGTTTTTTTGGTTCAGTTTAAAAATGCACAGAATGAAAATAGGGATACAAATGTTAGTGGCACTACACAATATAGTCGGTTGGCGGTGCCTCCAGTTTTTACCACGACTATGCTCAAATAAACTTAAGCATGATCAAGACTAACTCCGAGAATGATGTTTGTCTGTCTACACACCACATTTCCAGCACAGGTATGAGTTCTGAATCGCATACATTCAATACATTCATGCCATATTGATCGTATTAATCTGCATATCAAATTGGTATTATATTTTAGTAGCATTGCGCAAAAATAAGTCATGAGTGCCCTTTCAAGTGTTGTTGTTAGAGTAAGGAAAAACAGGCTTAGTCACCGCTAGTTGCACTGACGATGACTCGAAAAGTTGGATAGAGAGCAGTGGGATAATCATTCTTGCTCACTCTCTCCTATAACGTGTTTAGTCGGTCACGACTAGCCCGTGAGTGCCGAGCATCACCACTGACGGGTGGCTAGAGTTTGGTTAGTGTTGGAGAGATTTCTAATACTTCCTCTGGTTGGGTTTATAAGTTAGATATGGGTTTTCTGGTTTTTGATTTGACTAATAGAACATGTGTAATATGCTGCAAAAATTATATGGTTAGAAACTACATTTAACAACGAATCTAAAAATATATTTTTATAGAATATAATACACATTTTCCTAGTTAATATGAAGACCTAAAAATCTATGCCCGACTTTTAAACCCAACCAGATGGAGTAATGAAATTGGATGAGTTATAATTCCTCTCTATAGAAAAAACTTATTCACATATTACTCACCCATATCCAAAGGTAACTGATTTGGTTAGTTGCTGGTTCAATTTCTCTGATTTGGTAGTTGGGGGACCACATTAACTCAATCAATTGAGTTGGACGGACAAGAAACGTAACTACCTCTAATTTATTTTGACCAATACTTGCTACCTGTCCATTTACGCAAAAAAGAAAAGTCAAGGACTTAAGTCCTAGGACTTTTTTTAGTCTCAACTAAAAAGTCCCTAGTCCCTAAAAAGTCTCTCTCTGTTTGTTTCCAGGGACTAAAAAGTCCCTAGTCCCTCCCTAGAGATTATTAAATGACCATGTTACCCCTAGTATACAAAAAAATAACAACCAAACAACATCATAGTGCGGCGGGCCAATGGGTGCATGGAGGGGCATTGTTAGAGAAGTCCCAAAAAGTCTCAAAAAAGACTCTCCTTGAGAGTCTTCTTCATTTAGTCCCAAAAAGCAACTTTTAGTCCCTAGTAATCCCTCCTATTTGGTTAAAAAGTCTCTAAGAGGGACTTTTTCTAGTCCCTACATCAAAAATTCCCTGGAAACAAACACCCCCTTACCCATCAGGTCATCAAGGAACAAATCGATCAGACAACATCCACAACCAAACTAGTCTCAAAGAAAGTGTTGCTTGTGACCAAGTTATTTGTCATCGCAGTAGGCGCGAGGGCTAGGAAAATGACAACGGGTAGGATGGACTATTCAATATGCCGTTGGGCCGGAGTGAGTCATGTTCATATGCACTTAAGAGTCATGTAGTTAGGAATTACCTTCATTGCAAATGAAAGCTTTTATGTATGTGTGTAGTCCTTGGCCCTGCATACAACTTAACCCCCCCCCCCCCTTACATATAATATAAACCCATTTTTAGCAGTTGCCTACATAATCTATTTATTAAGATGGCACAACAATTCTAAGGACCTATTTGTTTGTGCTTAAGCTTCAACTTTTGTAGCATTTCCACTTTGTTTTAAAAGCCAAAAAACCTCCTAAATAGCGGCTTTTGGCTTATGAATCAATATTATTATATGCTGGTGTAAGCCAAAAGCCGGAGCTAAAAGCCCCTATTTAGGGATTTTAATCCAAAGTGGAAAAGCTGCAAAAGCTAAAACATAAGCCCAAACAAAGAGGGCCAAAGATCAAGAAATTCCAAGGAGGAAAAAACAAAATTAAAGGAACGCTTCTAATCAATAATGAATAAGCAAAACTACAACACTTATTTTGATGGGTATGCATTACACCAATATTGTTTATAGTTGCATGATCAATAGTATGGCCTCACTTAGCATGTGTCATACTACCACAGTCAAATGAAATTAATGATCAGAACAATGCAACATCATGCCATCGTCCTGCCTACCTTTAGCACTCTGGCTTTCTAGATGCCCCAACTTGATTTGTAGATCGAGGGAGATATACATGTGTGATTGCATGTCGAGCCCTTGATCTGGTGGAGTGTAAAGGGTAAATTTATGTATACCTGGAGAGGTTAAAGCCAAAGATAATTGGCCGTTTATCACATTGCCGCTAGTTACGGGGTTTTATTGTGGAAGGTGACATGGTAGGCAGTATGGACACACGTCTTCGAGAATTTCTTATAGACACAAGAAGTACATGTGCCCAGGTTTTCGATCATTTACAAAGGAACACATTGACAGACGAAACATGTGGTTGGATAGTTAGGAGGGTGGTTGTACCCCTAGTCCACTAGGAATCAAACCTCATTTTTGACACCTTCTGTGTCTCGTTAAGATAGAATATATATATCCGTCGATGAAAGGCGGTGTTTCCGTCTACAACGAGGCACCTGCGGTGACTTCATCAATTTTGAAGTTCTATGACTTTTGCCTTAAGTAGACGGTGTGTGTGTGTGTGTGTGCGCGCGCGCGCATATGCGTGATATGTGTTGGTGATGGCATGGCACTCTACATGGTATTTGGATTTTATCAAAAAAGAAAGAAAGAACTGAAACACACTGCAATTGTGAATTCTTGGTATTTATGTTGTCGACATCAGAGAAGTGAATTCTTGGTATTTATATTGTCGACATCAGAGAAGTGAGCTATGGTGAGAAGAGTAACCACTAATAAACAATCGTTGCTTTACATAAAGGTACGCTCGGTGAGATATTTCAAAAGGAACATCACTAGTTATGTTTTGATATGACTATTATCTGCGACCTGTCTATTAAAAAGAGGTATAGAAGTAGGTCGAGGAAAATAACCAAACCATCGATTCATCAAAACATAAAATTGCATGCACCCGCATGTATATCACTATGTTAGCGAGTCCAACTCGTATCTTTGGCAGATCAATTATGCTTTGAGGATTTTGGATCTCACTTGGAGACATTGGACCAGTGTGTTAAATGGATGTGTGGCGGATCAATTATGTTAAAACAGACTTGAGTTTCTTTTTTTAATAAAGTACAAATGCAGATATTCATACATACGCACATACACTCACCCCTATCAATGCATGCACGCACACTCTACCTCTATGAGCACCTCCAAGAAACTGAGCCGGCACATCATCTTGAGATTGACGAAGTCGCCACAAACACCTTCGTAGTCGATGAGAACGTCTGCTCCACTGAACACACATCGCCAGAACTCTAGTGGGCTGGGGGTACCATTGTCCTCGTAACCACCCAACCAGAGGTTGGTTCGCACGGACTTGCGTTTCTAATAGTGTGTTGGTAACGACAAGTTGCCGTATTATACAAATATGTCATTATGCTTTGATTTTAGCACTACGCCATCTTGTTCGAGACAAGAAAATTATAATGAAGATAATTTGTAACACGAGTTTCCATTAAGAAATCACAGTTGATGGGCTGATCATATTCCCATTAGTATTTTGTGTTCAATGTGTGTGTGTGCGCGCGCGCGCATGCGTGCGTGTGCGTGCGTGCGTGCGTGCGCGCGTGTGTGTGTGTGTGTATGTGCCCTTAGAACAAGTATTATGATTATTTATGCTCCAAGTACTTCGTCCTGTTTAAAAATAAGGTTTTATTAAAAAAAAGTTTGATCAAGTTTGTCGAGAATAAGGTTGCCATCCCCAGTGTCAAACAAATACATAATGGAACATATTACATGATAGATCTATTAATATTGTAGATGCTGATTTTTTTTTCTGCTATATGAACTTGGTTAAACTTTGAATTATAGGACTAAACTTATAGGACATATATTGGGAAGCGAAGGTAGCGCAATATGAAATACTCCTACTCCACTATTATCATGATTGCATGTCCTAAGATTTAGGGCCTCCCATTAATTGCTAGTTTGAGGTTTCTTTATATAAGAATTAGATCTACATACACCATATTCAAATAGAATGGAAATCCAAAAGAAAAGGAGTTGGGATTCCGTTGGATGAATCTTTAAAGAAGATGAAGATCAGAGGAAACGAAGATTAAACTATGCTAGAACCATCCCGAGTCCACATCCAGATGGTCCATGGTGACACTGCACTGGCATCATGGAGGAGGAAGCTGCACTCATCCCAACCAAGTATTCGTATCCAAAACATCACCGGAGCGTGGACTGGGTCAGCTAGGTGACGTACGATATCAACTCCTTCGTAGGTAGCTAGGCATGATAGCACTAAGACTAGCAGAATGTGATAGTATTAAAGTACTACTACTTTGGAAGCTTTAATTGATTTGACTATGATATCCTATACCTATCTTCTATTGATTAGCAGCACAAAGGCCAAGCCAACAATTCATCAAGATACGCATACACACATCCATGCACTAAAACCAGGAGGGATGAAAAACAGATGATGATGATGATGGCATGCCGCTCTACATGGTATTTGGATTTTATCAAAAAAGAAAGAAAGAATTGGAACACACTACAATTGTGAATTCTTGGTATTTACACAGTGGACATCGAAGAAGTGAGCTGTGGCGAGAAGAGTAACCACTAATAAACAATCGTTGCTTTACATAAAGGTACGCTCGATGAGATATTTCGGAAGGAACCTCATTAGTTATGTTTTGGTATGACCGCTATATGCGACCTGTCTATTAGAAAGAGGAATGGGAGTAGGTCGAGGAAAATAACCACACCATTGATTCATCAAAACATAAAATTGTATGCACCCACATGTATATTACTATGTTAGCGAGACCACAATTGTACAATAACAGGAACCAACACGTACCTTTGGTAGATCAATTATGCATGCTTTGAGGATTTCAGATCTCACTTGGAGACATTGGACCAGTGTGGTAAACGTATGTGCGGTGGATCAATTATGTTAAAATGGACTCGTGTTTCCCTTTTTTTTAACAAAGTACAAACGCAGACGTTTATACATACGTACATACACTCACCCCTATAAATGCATGCATGCACACACTATCCCTATGAGCACCTCCAAGTGAGTGAGCCGGCACATCATTTTGAGATTGACGAAGTTGCCATAGACACCTTCCTAATCAATGAGAACGTCTCCTCCACTGAACACACATCGTCGGAAGGCCTAGGAAAATACGAGCACCAATGTCAAGTCTAGGAGTTGAACTCTGATGGGCTGGGGATACCACTGTCCTCTTAATCATCCAACCATAGGTCGGTTCGCACGGACTTGCGTTTCTAACAGTGTGTTCATAGTGACCAGTTGTCGTATTTTGAAAATATGTCATTGTGCTTTGATTTTAACATTACAACATCTTGTTTGTTGCAAGAAAATTGTACTGGAGATAATTTGGAATACTATGTTCCATTAAAAAAATCACAGATCATTGGCTGATCATACTCCAATTAGTATTTTGTGTTTCAAAATATGTGTGCCCTTAGAACAAGTATTATGATTATTTATGCTCCAGATATAT
>NC_053023.1:13309396-13450715 GCF_003073215.2 Triticum urartu
GGGTGATCTCTCGCTGGTTGTAGATATCCACAAGATGCCACGAACTACCGGTGTGGTGGATGAGGACGATCCAGTTGGCCTTCATGCCCGCCCAGTAGTGGCCGCACATGAAGGACAGGTGGACGGGTAGTGGTAGCATGTCGAGGGGCACCACGGGAACCTCCGTAGGATCGTCAAGTCGGTGTCTTGAAAAGAGCCAGCCGGTTGCAGACGAGTAGATGGTACAAAGACACCGAGCATGCGACCAGACGGACGGTGCTGAGTAGGTCCATACGACTACAGATCTGCTCCAAGAGAACATCGGGGAGGGAATTCCAATCGCGGCTCTGCGTGTCAGTTGGTTCTGCCATTGGGGTTTTCCGTGCCTGCGAGCCAGCGGGGAAGTGGATTCGGCCGGGCGAGCGAAGAAGCTTCTCCTCGTGTGGCCGAGCAGTGAGCGGGGGGATATGGTACGCGCGAGCTACCAAGGAAGATGGCGCGGGCGGGCGAGCAGTGAGTGGGTGTAAATGGTGTGCGGCCGACGATGGGGAAGAGAGGAGGAAGAAGAAGAGAGGAGGAAGAAGAAGAGACTAGTTGAATAGTTCTCTCTGACCGAGATGGGGAATAAATGGATCGCGAGGACTTCCTTTCTACAGTATCCCTATGCCTCTACGCTCACTTCACTCATTTTGCTCCGTACCTAGTCACTTGTTGAAATCTGTAGAAAGACAAATACTCCGTATTTGGGAACAGAGGGAGGCTTTTACTCCGTACTATTTGGGAACAGAGGGAGTATCACCATATGGAGGGAACAGAGGAAGCTTGAAATATGAACATGTCAATGGGGAGGTGTAAGCCCCATGCATGCATGCATGCAACATGCAACACTCACATGTACACATGGACGCACGCAACACTCACGCACCCATGCGGCACACAGCACATGACGCAACACACACGCTCACGCTCAAGTGCTCAACCTACTCCCTACGTCCGTGAAAGACTGTATATTTAGAGATTTACACATTGACCAGGGCATAATTAACGCCCTAAAGTAGCAGACTTATGTGTGCATGCGACCATTGAGATAAGAAGATTAAATGAAGGCCGTTGCATGCTGTAATTAAGGATAGACATGTAGCCTATTCCTACAGCACAAGTTGGTGCATTAGTCAATCAATATCGATTTAGATTAAAGGCTAAACACATTGGAAGTGTAGATGTACATCATGTAGTACACTCTTTGTTGGAAGACCGAGGGAGGACACATGCATGCACTCACATACACAGCCAGGGCGGTTCGCGCGCCAGGGTTGGACTCATGTCGCGCCTGCGTAAAGTTTTGTTTAACTGATTTCTTTGCTCTGCCAACTGACAGGTGGGACCCAGAAACCAGGTGACAATTTAACCAGTCAACAAAGTGCCACGTCGACTATGCGGCCGGTCAGTAGGGTGCAATACGGTGCCCTACGATGAGCTAGTGATCGCATAATCGCCGCAAAACTATATATAGTGACCGTAAAGAGCGTACTGTTACATACGTTGACCGCCAGTGTATTTTTCTCGTTTCAAATTAAGCCATATTAATCGGAAAGGATGCAGTATGGAATACTACTACTAGTACTAGTACTGCTTTGATGTGTCCCGTCAACTCGCCGAATGAGGAGAAGCTTGCTTACTACGCCTCTCCCTCGCCCACGCGCGCGGTGGTTCGCAGGACGAGGAGAGGGTTTTGACTACAGCGCCCTCTCCCTCTCCCTCTCCCTCGCCCTCGTGGTGGACGTGCATCAGTTCAATTGGTGTTAGATTGCCAGAAGCATATTGTACTGAAGTATCATCATTGTTGGACCTTCTGAAGAGGCTAAGAGCCAAGTGCAAGGTTCACACGAGTATGAACTGTTGAACCTCCCGAAGAGGCAAAGAGCCAAGCACAAGGTTTTATAGGAGTTGTCGTCCTAGTAGGAGTGTACTAGTACAACTATAGCGAACGATGCTACTATATGATGCCGCCACGTCACGTATATCCAAAGCTGTGCCACCTTTTTTCTCAAAGAGCATGTTGGAGCCCATGCAACAACCACACAAGTTGCACATACACATAACACATTTACTAGTAATAAATTCTGAAGGACAAATGCCAGTATGCCACACAAGTTCATCTCCAACTCATGTGATAAATTTGTGCACGACTAGTCTACATATATTCACAGCACTACCGTTCACAATTACCGTACTCCACTTACACGTTATAGATGGGCTACATGTCCTCCTCCAGGTTCCAGTCCCAGGTGTTCTTCATGGATGGCACGATCCATAGCGGTGGGCAACGGGAATCATTGTCGCAGCTTTCTAGTCCGGTTCCACACGATGGAGAATCATCCAAGCTCAAGCGGCATAAATCAGGGATAGCATGTCCCAGCATGTCGTTCATCCGGCGGTGCGCACTGAAGACACAACCATGCTTCATGAACGGCAGGTCTTCCGTGTCGTGCACGGAAGGTGGCATCCGCTTCACAATGGGGTAGCTATCCCCGATGAAAAGCGAGTACTCTCCAAGAGTGTTCCTTGGCACCCATGTAGCATCACGGGGGTCGAAATCGACACCGTTCATCTCGTACACGCGGCATCCCAGATTTGGACACATGGTGACGTACATAGTCAAGGTACATGCATAACAATGTTGTGCTCAAATGTGGCGGTCAGTAATACTGTGCAGCAAATAGTACTACTCCGGTATAGAGGAAGTAAAATAACCGGCTTATTATATATAGCCACTCTTGGCTACATGGATGAGATAGTAAGACATGGAAAAACAAAAATGGTGGCAGCTAGTGGGTTCAAGTCTTCAAGGGCCTAGCTAGCTATACGCGTCCTCCAAGGTAAAAAGTACTCCTACTAGTACTACAAAGTATACTACTAGTACAACAATGAAAGAGAAGGCGAGAGGGTTAAAAAATGGAATACCTGGGTAGATGGTGACGGTCCGATCGTGGTAGATTATGTGACCATGTTGCACATCAGTGGTACCCTGGGTAACGACTGCTAAGATAGTTGATCCCAATATGCCAAAGTCAGCTACAAGGTTCCAGGTTAGACCGAATCGCGGATGCAAATGCACATCCAGGATCGGCGATCTTATTTTGATTGGGGGATGACTGGTCCCTACAAAATAATGGAGTACCGTTAGGGATGCAAATGATGGTTTGTGCATTCCGTTTGTAATCTCCCATACCATAGGATGTCAACCAGATGAAACAAGCCCCCTGGCTTGTCACCGTGAAGATGCGGCCTAGATGGCGCATGGCGTCTTCGAATGTGTAGGGGTACAAATCTGCCGCCGCCAACATGCGCCAGTCTCTGCCGTTACTGCCTCCTGCATTGATGGCAATCCTTATGTCGAACACCGCGATGAGATAGTAATCGTCGTAGCCGTGTCGCTTTGTCAACGGGTCCGCAATTGCTATCTTCTTCAATCTCATGTAGGCATCATCATACATATTCTTGCCCAGCCAGTCCGGAAGGCCGATCCCAATGGTGGAGAAGGAGTCTACCGGAACGGCCGCACTGCTGTGGATATTGTGCAAAATGATGGTGGTATCCGGCCGGAGGTATGCAAACCAATCTTCGTTGGCACTGACCCAGACCTATATATAAGACGGTGGGCAGCGGAGAAATTACGGGATGGAAATGGAATAACTATGTACTACATGATGAAACTCCATTACTGACCTGCTCATCGGACAAAATCCGACTACCTCTCAACGTCGGCAACTCTAGCGGAGTCAACATGCAACCATGGCCAGGGAGCGGTGGACTGTTCGAAGGATTGTCCCATAGAAGAACCTTCTCCTCGAGGATGCATCGAAGACCAACAAGCATGGCCTGTTTAAGCAGCGTCTTGAAAAAGTTGGTGCAGGAAGCACTGAGTCTTGCGGCGATGAGGACGTCGGAGCGGCGTGCGATTTCTCCCATAGGATCGTTGCCCAAGGTCTCGCAGCCCCGAAGAGGAGGAGAACCGCCTGGCGAATCCATGGGAGCAGCGACGAACTGCCTTCTCTTTCGGGAGAGGGGAACTGGCGAGGAGGAGATAAGAGCATAGTAACCGCAGGGCCTCGTCCCTTCCAACTGTAGATCGTTCCTCAGCGAAGGGGTGAGGCTATTATTTACTAATAGTACTCCCTCTGATTCTTTTTACTCTGCGCATAAGAGCAGACCCGGATACCAAGGTAGGGGCTCGCTGCATGCTTTCTGGACGGAAATACCCCTGGCGCATGGATGGGAGGAGTTAGCAACTATAAATGCCCCATGCAGCCCATTGGCTGTCCGCCCGCGTTCTCCTCTCTCTGCATGCTGCATGGATGTCTCCCTCTCTCTCACATGACTGCATGCGGTGGCGCTGGCCTATGAGAAGTTCGCGTGGAGATAGCAATCTTCTCTCCAGAAGTGATTTTTTTGAAAGAAAGGGATTATGGAACATTATGGGATTGCATTATACTGTAAATAATAGCACTAGTAAGAAATTTTTGGCACTAGGTAGTAGTTTTTGGCGTGGATTGAGAAATTTTGGGTATGTTTTTGCCATTTTTTGTACACGCCAACTAGTGTCAAAAAACGTCTTACATTATGTGACGGAGGAGTACGTACTCGTACTGTAGCACTACTAGTACTACTTTTCTCAACTAGTAGTGCGATGTACTGTACTTCTAGTCTAGTCTAGTATAGTGCACCAGTTTTGAACTCTTGAATCTCAGGGCCAAGGAGCTACAGTTGGAAGTGGAGGGTACTACTATTCTCTAGAACCATCGCTGTACTATCAATGCAGGGGAAGTACACCTGCGCAGTGGCCTAGCGGGTACTCTTGGTGCTCTATTCAGCCGCTCCTCTCATGTAGCTGGCCTACTCAGCCGCTCCTCTCACGCACACACTAGCAGCCTGTTTATCAGCGACGATTACTGCGGGGGCAGAACATTTGAGTTATTTGATACAGCGAGACTAGGCTTTTCGCTTCCATTTGTGGAGGTGTAATGGATCTCGTCGAACTTTGTTAGTAGTTCCTTCTTTATGAATGCGATGAAGCAAAGCTTTTGCCTCCGTTTCAAAAAAAACACGGCAAGAGGAATTTCTTTTATAGTAGAGCCGATAATGTAGTGAAGTCCATGCATGCAACGCCACAAGCTACAGAGTAGTAGTAGAGCACTTTACGTACAGAGCCATATTGCACAGTTCCCAATGCCCCGCTAGGCTTTTCTGACTCCTCGGGCTTAATTGGGAGGCGCTAGTTTAAATATGCTACTAGCTGGAAGCTGCAAGCGAGGTGCGGCTAGGGCGAGCACGCGAGCACGCGAGCCACGGGATGCTGGGAAGGAAAACCCGTTCACGTGGCTAGGCTGTCCAGTGCACCCAGATTGTGGGGCCGCACATCCATTTGACTTCAAAACTCAAACTACCCGTGTAAAATATTGGCTCGCAGCGAAGTGTAGTAGTACTATTTTTTTTAAAAGTCCGCCATGCGTTCGGCCGGGATCGAACCCACAAAACGAGGTATACACTCCCGCGACCACTAGTAGTACTCGTTGGAGTACAACGCAACCTAGAATCGCCTTTTGTCGCTAGTAGTACGTACATTGTTCCTTACAAGAAACCCCTAAGAGCATGGTTAATAGTATAGCCAGCTCCTAGCTATAAGCCAGTGCCATGTCATCTACAGCCCATCTTATAGCCAACATGTAGTAGTAGTTTATTTCTTATAGCCCGCTGACTCAGCTCTATTGTTCTTGCTCTAATAATGCAAGAACCCACTAAAATGCCAAGAAACTACTACCACTTGCATACGTGGCAGACTTAAGATAAGACTACCTTATCAACCATTGTACATGCTCTTACCAACAAAAATCCTCGAGTGACATCCTACCTTCGGCCCGTCCACCTAGTCATCCTCGGCCATGGGACGCAGCTACCGCCGCCGGCAGAAGGCGAGGTCAAAACCGCCGGTGGTGCGGAGCCCATGTTGCGGCAGCCCGGATGCCAGCTCCGTCCGGCGCTCGCGGCCGCTAGCTAGCCAAGATAGCTCCGTCCAGCTGCTTGTCTGCAAGGTTTGCTAGCTAGATTGGCAAGGCAGCGCGGCGGCTTGCTCGCGCGTGCCGCGCTAAGGCCAGCCATCTGGCTCGAGCGAAGGCCAGCGCGGCGGCTTGCTCGCTCGTGAGTCACGCTCGGGCGAGCCTGCCAACCCGTGTGGAGGCCAGCGTGGCGTCCGGCCCGTCCAGGGGAGCGGCGGCCAACTCGCTCATCACCGACGCCACCGACGAACACGCATCAGTACTGTTTGAAGTAATGTTCAGGAAAAATAATGATTTGAGGGGGAATAACAGGATAGAAGGTCAGATGTGGGTACCTCGTGTCAACGGTCAAACAAAATGTGTTGGTTTAAGCTGCCTTGTCAGCACAGACATGTGGGCCAACCCTGTCATAAATGGGTTTAAACGAACCTAATCGGTAGGAGTACCAGGTAGTTTTTCGCGTGGATTAAGAAATTTTGGGTATGTTTTTGCTATTTTTTGTATAATAGATTCCTCCTAGGGCTGGTTGAAAGTGGTAGTTTTTTGTTAAATACTCTACATATTGTAAGTAGGAGTGAAAGTTAAGCTTTGGAAGCCAATAAGCAAGGCTAGTTACATAGTGCATATGTGTACATGATTGAAAGTAAATATCAACCATGAGTGACTAATATCTTGATGGAAAACTCGAAACTATGGAATACTAGGAAAAGAAATGCATGGTTGGAAATACTAGCAATGTTCATGTCCGTTGCAACAAATCATAATTAGAATAATACTTATTCACAAACTTGGTACAAAACACTCTAATTTTGATATACATATGTCACTAGAGATATATTATGTTTCAATTAGAATATATTCCTTGGGCTGTTTTGGTGAGGTCAGGGAGGGATGTGGTTGGTTTTAAGATACTAATTATGGGTTTTTCTGCAAATTGGTAGACAAGTGGGATGTTGGTGAGAAAAGGCAACAACTTACCTCACAATCGTTAGATGTAGATCTAATGGTCAGAAACGACGGATGGCAGACACACCAGCATCACCAACTTAGTCTTGTGTAGGAGTACTAGCAAGATCCGTGCATTGCACGGAACATCAAGATGCATTTTTTTTATAAAACACTTATTGTGATTGACCCTTGAGGGAGTAATCCCATGTGTAAAAACTAATGATATCTCGAGAAATATGAGATAAGGTGAAGAGGAGTGGGGTGTGGTGGTTGGTGGTCGAACTGAGCGGAGGCATGGGGATTGACGACGCCGGCAGCGGCCACCAGGCCAGTTTGTTCCAGAGGCTTCCTTTCTTAATTGCTCAACAATGAGGTTTGTTGGAGATAAGGATGAACGAGGGAAGGCCTTGTCTGCAAATGTGGAGAGGGGTGCGGGTATCTTTTAGTTTAATTTCCATCCGTCAGATATAGATCGGACGGTCTATATTGCAAGATGGCACACGTACCATCATCACCAACTCGGTTTTTTATAAGAGAAGAAATATAAGTATGGAGATACAAACGTATTATCGATACTTGCTTCCGTAAACTAGCATCTACATTCTATTCAACGCCCCGGCATGTGGGGCCTTAGCACAATGACTTCTCAACTGTGTAAAACGAAGATTTTCCCATCGCCGACAAGGAGGGGGTGATGGCGGCGTGCTTTTTGGCTTGCTCTAGTCCTAGTAGTCATACTAGGTGGTCTAAGCACGTGTAGATTTATTCTTTTTCACGTCTCGTGTTCGCCGTACTGCCACGACTGTTCATGAATAGACGGTAATTTATTCATGGGGAAACCCTTGTTGAGCGTGTTTGCGCGCGCGCGAGAGAGAGTGCGTGTGTGATATGTTAGAGACTGAGGCAATGATAAAAGATTCTTTGTGTCTATGTGTGTGGAGGATAGAGAGAGACATGTACATGGGGCTTTGTGTTGTGTAACGTGGAGACACATATACATAATTAGAGAGTGAGTGTGTGAGATACACATGCATGACATGAGGAGAGATGAGGATCCAGGTAAATGGGTGTTTGTGCATGTCTGTGTGTGTTTGTGCACGCATTTGTGTGTGAGAGGGAGAGATTGTATGTGGAGTAGAGAGACCACTGATGATGTAAACCTAGTATAAGGGAAGGGGGAATGGTGTGACATGTGTAGTAGCGAGATAGCATGGGTGCGGGCGGGGGGAGCAAACTATTTGTAAGAGACATCGAGTGTGTGGGGGGAGAGGGGTGTGAGAGCGAGAGAAAGAGAGAGCTAGCGCCGGAGAGAGAGAGAGAGAGGAAGAGAGGGGGTGTCGGTGTCAAAACCGGCGGATCTCGGGTAGGTGGTCCCGAACTGTGCGTCTAGGCCGGATGGTAACAGGAGGT
The DNA here is from genome assembly GCF_003073215.2 of Triticum urartu. Lineage (NCBI taxonomy): Eukaryota > Viridiplantae > Streptophyta > Magnoliopsida > Poales > Poaceae > Triticum > Triticum urartu. Next base: position 13,317,790 of record NC_053023.1, read on the forward strand.
AGGGGCCACGATGTTTTACCCAGGTTCGGGCCCTCTTAATGGAGGTAAAACCCTATGTCCTGCTTGATTAATATTGATGATATGGGTAGTACAAGAGTAGATCTACCACGAGATCAGAGAGGCTAAACCCTAGAAGCTAGCCTATGGTATGATTGTATGTTGTGATTGTTGTCCTACGGACTAAAACCCTTCGGTTTATATAGACACCGGAGAGGGTTAGGGTTACAAAGGAGGAGATATCCATATTCGTATTGCCTAGCTTGCCTTCCACTCCAAGTAGAGTCCCATCCGGACACGAGACGAAGTCTTCAATCTTGTATCTTCATAGTCCAACAGTCCAGCCAAAGGATATAATCCGGCTGTCCGGAGACCCCCTAATCCAGGACTCCCTCAGTAGCCCCTGAACCAGGCTTCAATGACGACGAGTCCGGCGCGCAGTATTGTCTTCGGCATTGCGAGGCAGGTTCCTTCTCCGAATACATCACAGAAGAATTTGAATACGAGGATAGTGTCCGACCCTGCAAAATAAGTTCCACATTCCACCGTAGAGAGAATAATATTTTCGCAGATCTAATTTGCTGGATTGTTTTGGCAGCATGACGTTATGTCATGGCCTGGTGATTATTTGAACCGTTTCCTTTAACCAGCCCCGCACATAACGCGAGGCAGTTTTTCGACACGTCTTGTCAAAGCAGAGATCGTGTCCCCTTATTACGGGATTCTCATCAATACGGGCGTGGGTAACCCAACCGCGCCATCAATTACGGCGCTTGGGGGATAAGCGAGTTTTACCAGGCAAGTGGGGACACTTAGCTTCGTCCGCCCATATAAAGGGATAAGGATTCACCTTTCTATCCACGCCTTCTTCCTCCTTTGCTCATCCGTTTTCGCACACTCGAGCTCTAGCGCCCAAGTCCACACTTCCACCTCAACCTTCTCCAACCATGTCCGGAGCGGGAGGCAGGTGGATGGTCTCCTCCGTCATGGAGGGAGACATCAAGAAACTGAGGAGAGCCGGATACCTGCTCGACGACATCGTGCACCGGCTCCCAGATGAGGGGCAGCTCATCCCTACCCCCAGGCCCCATGAGAGGGTAGTATTCCTCACCCATTTCCTCCGCGGACTGGGATTCCCTCTCCATCCCTTCGTCCGGGGGCTCATGTTTTATTACGACCTGGATTTCCACGATCTGGGGCCGAACTTCATCCTCAACATCTCGGCGTTTATCGTCGTGTGCGATGCCTTCCTCCGCATCAAGCCCCACTTCGGCTTATGGCTGAAGACCTTCAATGTCAAGCCGAAGGTGGTGGGCGGCCGCCAGGCGGAGTGGGGAGGCTCCATGGTGGGCAAGATGCCCAACATAACATGGCTCGAGGGCTCCTTTGTGGAAACCATAAAGGGGTGGCAATCGGGGTGGTTCTATATCACGGAGCCGCGCGACCCTACATGGGCAGCGGCCCCCCGAGTTCCGATCCGGCATCCCCACGCGGCTCACCTCCTGGAAAGAGAAGGTCCTGTCCTGGGGTAGTTCGAAAGAGCTGACTGGACTCCAAACATGTATTCAAAACATGGTGGACAAGAAGCTCAAGCTTGTCAACATAGTCCAAATTATGCTCATCCGCCGGATACTCTCGTGCCAACAACGGGAGTTCAACTTGTGGGAGTTAAATCCGGCGCAGCACCGAACTCTGAACAGGCTCTTCGACACGACTCATGAAGACGCCTGGAGGGTGCTGTTCAAAAGTGCCGAGGTCCCCCCCCCTATTAATGAGGATCGCGGATTCAGTGCGAAGCGCCAAGCCAGTGCGGTAAGCTGCTTTACCTTTCTCAGGATAATTATTTTTTTATATAGATTGACTCTATGCGGGATCTAAACTCCCGTACCTTTGACAGGACTGGCAGAAGATGGCTGGACAGATCGACTGTCCGGCTCCTTTGCCCGAAGGCCCCCCAGACGCTCTTCTGGCGAAGATGTTGACTCCGGCCCCTTATACGGTGCCGGAGAAGACCAAGAAGGCCAAGGGAACCCGAAAGAGTTCCGTACACCAGGCATCGTCGGACTCACCGTCCGATGACTCTGCGGCGCACTCTTCCCCCGAAGACGAGGAAGAAGAAGAAGATGCTCCCTCACTAACTGGGGGAGACAAGAAAAGGAAGGCCTCCCCAACCGGGGAGGCCGGAGGGTCCAAGAAGGGAAGGACTCTCCTTCCGGACGGTTCCACCGCCGCCGACGAAGGCGAAGACGAGTGGTTGCCCAGGGTCAAGCCCCTGGGGAGATCATAAGTATTCAGATACCAGAGTAACTCATAGGATTCCTTTGTCGCACTGCTTTCCCTAATGCCGAACGCAATTATGCAGGCCGCCACGAGCCAGTATCGATGTATCATCGGACGGCTCCTTGGGCTTGCCGGACATGGATAGCGATCCAGTCCCGACTGCCACCTTCCCTCATCCTGCCGACAACGCCGAGGTCTTGTCTCAAGAGGCATCGGATTGAGGGGAGACAGTCCCGGAGGCGCCTCAAGGCGACCTTCCGGACTCCGGGAGCCGCGGGGACGGGGCCCCTGAGAGCTCCGAGTTCGGCCCTCAGTCGAACACCGCGCCGGAACCTCCAGCGGTTCCAGGCTCAGGCAGGCGGTCTCCTTCTAAGAGGGGCAAGACGCCTGTGCCGGTGACCTCTGTCCATCCAGAGGCGCCGGACAATCTGCTGGAAGCGCTTCGCAGTGCTTCCATCAACGAGGAGCACCGCACTATCATGAGTGCGGTGATCCAGAAGGTTCAGTCCGCCAAGAGCGGATTGACTGAAGCCTGTGCCAGCCTTCTAACATGCTTCGAGGTAAGTGTTTTAAAATGTAGTAGAAATATTACCGCATAGACAGTAGCCCCTGATGCTTTGTTCAGTGTTCACAAAGAAAAGCCGAACAGAGGATCAAATAATATCGCAGGAGTCTAATATAAGTGTGTCAATATGCATATGCAGGCTTCGCTGCTGGCGTCTGCCGCACTGACTGCAGAGGTCGCCGTACTGAAGCAGGACCTCGAGGGGTCCAGGAAAGAGCTCGGCCTTGCCAAGAGGCAGCTCGAGGATAACAAGGGTAAGTAATACCCTGTCTATAGATATGTATATATAAAAGAAGACGCGATTGCAAAATGACACGATCATCGTATATTTGCCAGGGGCCACGACTGAGGTGGCGACCCTGAAGCAAGCGCTAACCAAGGTTGAAGATTAAGCGGCCAAGGAGCGCACCGAGCGGGAAAAACAAGAGGCTCGTGTGGGCGAGGTGCAGCAAGAGCTCCAGGCTCTCGTGACGAAGCACGAGGCGTTGGAGCTTGACTTGAAGACGCGAGAGTCTGAGCTTGCCGCGGTCCTCGAGAGCGCGAAGAGTGCGAAGGCCGAGGCCCAGAAGGCCCTCTAGGAGGTTGATGCGATGAAGACGATAACGGCGGGTAAGGCATTCTATATGCAGAGCAAGCATGTAAAAGTAACTTACCGATTACTTACCCGAATTCGGAGCTCTCCAGGAGCATTCGCAGATTTTCCCCGCAGCGTGTCCGATGCCGCGCAGTTTTACCAGGCCGTGGAGGGGAGCTCAACGGAGAAGCTGTTCTAGTCTCAGTATACTGGGACCGAACACCCAATGCCTCTGAGCGACCAGCTGAAGCAGCTGGTCGAGCTGCACAAGGCGGCCGAACAGGCCATGAAGGGCCTTATCCGGCTGTGGCCTGACGGCGTCCTTCCGAACAGCTACTTCGGCCTGGTGAGGCGGCTTGTGGATGCCTACCCACGGCTAGAGGTCATCAAGCGGTCCATCTACATTGAAGGTGCACGCCGGGCTTTCGCCCGTGTGAAGGTCCAGTGGGCCAAGCTAGACGCTGTGAAGCTGATCAAGGAAGGGCCGCCGCAGGGCAAGGAGCATCGCACCCCCGAAATTTATTATGAGGGTGTCCTGAAGGGTGCCCGTCTTGTAGAGGACGAATGTTCAAAGGATGTAATATTTGAGTAAACTTGCTCATGTGATCCTATATGATGAAAACTTGTTTCATATGCGCTATGCAACGCTTGTGTGAATCTAAAATATTACCTTCTGTTTGGCTGTTTATCCAGTCTGAGCGATGGCTAGTCCTCGGCTTCTACCCCCATGCCATGAGTGCTGGGGTGTTCGGGATAAACCTGATCACTCTTGTTCCCATATTTGGGTCCTTCGAGGGAGGTGCTCAGCACAACGAACAAGGCAACCGGACTAATAATGCTTTATCACTCTCACTTAGCCCTAGAATTCTATAATTTTAACTTTCGGCAAAGCCCCTGGTATTCGGAAGGCCGAATTCGGGGCGCGATACATGCCTGTAAGCCGGACAGGGCCGGCCCCTCGCCCTAAGCGGCATAAGTCTTTAGGGACTCGAAAAACCTCGCCGAACAGCGACCAGTCTCTCGCCTTATCATGGCAGTCAGTTTTAGCTTTCTCTACTGAGGTGCTAAGCCCGGCAGAACCGGGACACAATCGCAGTAGTTCTCCTAGCGCTACCTTAGCCAATAGAGTGGAACGTAAGGTACCAAAACATAGGAGCCGGGCAAACCCAACATTTGACCAAAGACATGATTCGGAGCTGATGCATATAATGCTATAAGTTCGGGGTGCTGCACTTGTGAAAGTGTTCGGACTTTTCACACCATATTGTGGGGTACGTAAGCCCCTGGTGTATTGGCCGTACCAAAGTGTACGGTTGCAAGGCGTTGTTAATGAACACACACACACACACACACATATATATATATATAACAAGAATGCAATAATAGTCGTAATGTCATGCATTGATTATTAAAAAATTTCGTTGAAGCAGAGTGATACAGATAGTGCGATAAGCAAAGAGTAGGACTATGTCCCTTCCAAGGGCGAGCTGAGGAATGATATTAAATCGAATATTTCGCTCGTTATTGTAATCAACCTAGGAATTCCATGGTATGACGTAGCTGTCTGCCTCCTTGGTTGCTGCATCATGTGTTCGGCAATAGTGCTGCCGGACAGTGTTTCCAGAGATTAAGGTCCTGAAAAAAAGAAAAATAACAAAACGGGAAGCCCCTAGTGCGGTTTAAGCCGCGTCTTGGGGCGTGCCGCAGTTGTGCCCCCCCTTGTGCCCATGGTATTTTTAATGCGTAATTATGTACGCGCGGCACGAGTTTCGCCGTTTGGCTGGGACTGGGGTGGGGGCCGCATTTCTACGCGAGCTCAGATTACGCCAGGCGATCTATTTGACGGTTGCTCCGAGCGCGCTTGAAGGTGTCCGGGTTTTGAAACGCCAAACTGGTGGATTGCCTTGAAAGGCTGTTTTGCGCTTCTGCTGCAAGGGCCGCGGTGTGATCCTCTGTTCGGAGAGAGCGCTCTGTGCTTCCATTGACTGTAATAACTCTGCGAGGTCCTGGCATCTTGAGCTTGAGGTATGCATAATGCGGTACCTCATTGAATCTAGCAAATGCGGTTCGGCCGAGCAGCGCATGATAACCACTACGGAACGGGACTATATCGAAGATTAACTCTTCGCTTCAGAAGTTATCCGGGGATCCGAAGACCACTTCCAGTGTGATTGAGCCTGTGCAATGGGCCTCTACACCTGAAATAACGCCCTTAAAGGTCATTTTTGTGGGCTTGATCCTTGAGGGGTCTATACCCATTTTGCGCATTGTGTCCTGATAAAGCAGGTTCAGGCTGCTGCCGCCATCCATAAGGACTCGAGTGAGGTGAAATCCGTCAATGATTGGGTCTAGGACCAGTGCGGCGAATCCACCATGACGGATACTAGTGGGATGGTCCCTGCGATCGAAGGTGATCGGACAGGAGGACCAAGGGTTGAATTTTGGGGCGACTGGCTGCAGCGCATATACGTCCCTGAGCGCATGTTTCCACTCCCTCTTGGGGATGTGGGTTGCGTATATCATATTCACCGTCCGCACTTGCGGGGGAAACCTCTTCTGTCCTCCAGTGTGCGGCTGCCGGGGCTCCTCCTCGTCATCGCTGTGTGACCCCTTGTCCTTGTTTTCGGCAATTAACTTGCCGGCCTGCTTGAACACCCAACAATCCCTGTTGGCGTGATTGGCTGGCTTGTCTGGGGTGCCATGTATTTGACATGAGCGATCGAGTATACGGTCCAAGCTGGACGGACCCGGCGTACTTTGTTTGAATGGCTTTTTCCGCTGACCGGGTTTAGAGCCTATGAATCCGGCATTGACTGTCGTATCCTCAGTATTTTCGCTGTTAATGCGGTGCTTATGTTTGTTGCGACGTGACCTGCTATTGTCGTCCTTGGTATCTGAGGTACCATGGTTCTTTGATATGTTATTACTGCGAGCCAGCCAGCTGTCTTCTCCCGCACAAAAGCGGGTTATGAACGTCGTGAGAGCTGCCATAGATTTCGGCTTTTCCTGACCAAGGTGCCTGGCTAGCCACTTGTCTCGGATGTTGTGCTTGAAAGCCGCTAAGGCCTCCACATCCGGATAGTCGATGATTTGAGTTTTCTTTGTAAGAAACCGAGTCCAGAATTGCCTGGCCGACTCTTCTGGCTGCTGAATTATGTGGCTCAAGTCATCGGCATCTGGTGGTCGCACATAGGTGCCCTGAAAGTTGTTGAGGAATGCGGCTTCCAGATCTTCCCAACAGCTAATGGAGTCCGCTGGCAAGCTGTTAAGCCAATGTTGCGCTGGTCCTTTGAGCTTTAGTGGGAGGTATTTGATGGCGTGTAAGTCATCACCGCGGGCCATGTGGATGTGGAGGAGGAAGTCCTCAATCCATACTGCGGGATCTGTTGTGCCGTCGTATGATTCAATATTTATAGGTTTGAAACCTTCTGGGAATTGATGTTCCATTACTCCGTCTGTGAAGCATAAGGGGTGTGCGGCGCCTCTGTATTGGGCTATATCGCGACGTAGCTCGAATGGGTCTTGGCCGCTGTGTTCGGCCCGGCCGCATTTGCTTTTACTGTATCCGGTGTGACGTTTATCGTCTCGCAGAGTGGTGCGCCGTCGTGATCCGTAGATCGATCTTGCATGCTTTGCTTTGTCCTCCAATGTGTCTCGCAGGTCTGGCGTATCTCCCCATGCCTTTTTATTTGAATGGCGTCAGGGTGGAGGCTGAGCTTTTGGCTGGAATGCCTCTCTATCGCGGCCACGAGGTGGACGCTCAGCCGTATTATACGCTTCTTCCTCCAGTCGGGGTAGTAACTTGCACTTTGGGTAGTTCTTGGAGGGGTGCTCGAGTTTATATTCCTCGGCCGTGACGACTTCATTCCATCTATCAGCTAGCAGATCTTGATCAGCTTGAAGCTGCTGCTGCTTTTTCTTCAGGCTATTTGCCATGGCCATAAGCCGGCGCTTGAAGCGCTCTTGTTCGACGGGATCCTCTGGTACGGCGAATTCACCATCACCGAGGCTTGCCTCATCTTCGGAGGGGAGCATGTAATTGTCATCCTCCTCCTCTCCGTTTGCCGCTCTCTCAGGAGAGCTGGCTCCTTCATCCTCCTGCTCTAAATCTTGTTGGAGGGGATTGTTGTTGTCTTCGGCACTATCCGGAGTGTTATTATCTCCTGTGCCGGTATCACCACTTTTGCTTTGGCGGGACATAGAGCGTCGCCGTTGACGTCGGCGCTTGGGTTGCTTCTTGGAGGGGTCATCCTCCGCTATCTCGTCGCCATTGCCTTCATTGGGTGTATCCACCATGTATATGTCATATGACGAGGTGGCTTTCCAGTGCCCTGTAGGCGCTGGTTCATGTTCGTCTCCTACATCGTCGTCCATACCGTCGATGTCTTCGGAGTTGAAGTCGAGCATGTCGGTTAAATCATCGACAGTGGCTACAAAGTGGGTGGTGGGTGGGTGTCGAATTTCTTCGTCGTCCGCATCCCAATCCTGTTGGCCATAGTCTGGCCAGGGCTCTCCTAACAAAGAGAGAGACCTTAGTGAATTCAGAATGTCGCCGAAGGGCGAGTGCTGAAAGATATCCGCGGCGGTGAATTCCATGATCGGCGCCCAATTGGATTCGATTGGCAGGGGCGCGGGCGGTTCGGAGTCAGAAAAAGAGTCCGGCACCTTGGAGTCACGGGCTGCGCAGAGGATTATGCTGGTGTTTGGCTCGATCGCTGTTGAGACTGCAGCCCCTGAGGCGGTGTCTAACCACCCGTCCTCGATTGGCACAGTTGGCTCCGAGCTAAGGGTCGGAGCTGATGCGGGCGCGGCCTCTGGGTACTGTTCAGCGGCAGAGCTAGGTCATACCCATCGCGATAGTGCGGCGCGCCCGGCTGTGGCTCAAATCCGTCGAAGATCAAGTCTCCATGGATGTCGACCGTGTTGTTCAAACTTCCAAATCTGACCTGACGGCCATGGGCGTAGTTTTCAATCTGCTCTAGATGGCCAAGCGAATTAGCCCGCGGTGCAAAGCCGCCGAATACGAAGATCTGTTCGGCGAGAAAAGTCTCACCCTGGACCGCATCGCTATCGATGATAGTAGGAGCCATCAAGCCTAACAGCGACGACACAGAGGAACTCTCAATGAAAGCACCAATGTCGGTGTCAAAACCGGCGGATCTCGGGTAGGGGGTCCCGAACTATGCGTCTAGGCCGGATGGTAACAGGAGGCCGGGGACACGATGTTTTACCCAGGTTCGGGCCCTCTTGATGGAGGTAAAACCCTACGTCCTGCTTGATTAATATTGATGATATGGGTAGTACAAGAGTAGATCTACCACGAGATCAGAGAGGCTAAACCCTAGAAGCTAGCCTATGGTATGATTGTATGTTGTGATTGTTGTCCTATGGACTAAAACCCTTCGGTTTATATAGAAACCGGAGAGGGTTAGGGTTACACAAGGTCGGTTACAAAGGAGGAGATATCCATATTCGTATTGCCTAGCTTGCCTTCCACGCCAAGTAGAGTCCCATCCGTACACGAGACGAAGTCTTCAATCTTGTATCTTCATAGTCCAACAGTCCAGCCAAAGGATATAATCCGGCTGTCCGGAGACCCCCTAATCCAGGACTCCCTCAGGGGGCGAGAGGGGTCGTTTGTGTCCATAAATGGCGTATAGATAGGGAGACAATGTTGATGTTGTCCGAAATTGGCCTATGAATGGAGATGCAAGGGAAGCGAGTCATCGTGTGTATGATAGGGACTTCATGAGAGAGCTAGAATAGATGGTGTAGAGAACAATGTGCAAAATTGAGAACGATTATACATTAGGGAGCTATGCAAAGAGTCACGACATATATGTATACAGGGAAGGAGCTGGGGCGGGTCTGCATGTGGGAGGGATAGAAAGAGGAGAGTGGTGCACAAGGAGACAAAGTGTGCTTGTTTTTAGTGGGGGTGGTGTGTGAGGTGAGTGCGCGAGAACCACATAACTAGGGAGATAGATGTTTGGGGGCGACGTTTTGTGTGTATGGGAAATATACACTCTACATAGTGCGTGTGCTTGGGTAAGAGAGATAGCGGGAGACCTAGAGAGTGAGGGAAGAGATGTGTGCATTCCCGAGAGACAAAGTGATAGAGACCTATGTTGGGGTCCGGACTTTAAAAGAGAGAGGGGTGTTAATGTGCTCGTGTGTTGGTGTTTGGGGGAGAGAACGACTTCTCTGTGTGTGTGTGGGGGGGGGTGGTGGTGGTGGGGGGGGGGTTAACTTGAGATAAAGAGTGAGGTGTCTATATTTGAGGGACTTTAGCGTAATTGAGATATTGTGCACTCATGGTTGATCAATTTGTTTCACAGTTTGTACTATGAGATAACGATACTTTTGAACATGCGTGATATACCTTGATGTACCAGAATTACAAACCTAAGATTGGAATTTTGGAATTTGACTCCATCATTAGCTTTTGTAATTCATTTAAACGGAGGTGCATTTTTTAAGCCGGGATTTCGTGATTCCAAATTCATATATCAAACCTAGAGATATACACATACGGGCATGTTCAAACTTTATAATCATCCACTTTATTCATACACATACACATTTTGACTTTTGTCATCATATTTAGGATAAACACATTTGGAATTTCATTTGAATTGGACCGTATGATGGTATTTGCTTCTAGTAGCTCAATGATCCATATTTGAATTGAATGGACAATCTAAGTTTCGAGTTGGAGACATTGATTTTCAAAACTTGCACATTTTTTTGCGTGCAAAACAAACAAATTGTCGACCATGATATCATAGTCGGCCGTACGAGAGTAGAATACTTATAATTTTAGGCACCAAAAGCTTTCAAACTTCCCGCTCACATCGAAATATCACGCGCCCGAAAGTTTAGCCATGCAATATTCCTGTTTTACCCCTGCCACATGAACGGAAAAGGGCTGCTTTGGTAACTCCATTGTTTTCCCCTCTTTGCCCCCAACATTCTTCCCCAGAGCCCCTCCCCTTCCCCTCCCCGAACCCCCCAACCACGGCAAGCCGCCGAATCTAGTCCTCCGCCGCAGCGGTGGACCTCACACCCCGCCGGATCTACCTTCCGCACCTTGGAACCCCCAACTGCCAACTCACCACTTCACCGGAGCTGCTTCAGTGACTGGCTTGTCCACCGCTCTAGATCTCCTTGACCGCCATCATGGTCCACCGCACCGGATCTGCTTAACCGGCGCCCTCGTCCATCACAGCGTAGGCCCTTCACAAACTCCCTCGTCTGCCCCTTCGCTGGCCCTTCATACAAGCCCTCGTCCGCCGCAACAAATCCGCCTCACCGAAAGCACTATACAACGCGCCCGCCGAAGCCTTCGTCCACTGCACCGGACCCGCTCCACGGACGCCATATTCAACTCCACCGGGCCTGCTTTACCGATGCCGCAGCCTCATCAGGTTATTTCGATTTGTACTCCTTCGGTTTTTCTCTTTATCGTGCAACTGTTCACTTACCATAGATGAGCTTTCTTGTATGTCGACAGGCGCCGCAACCGTAGCACCAGAGCCACTTCAGCGACAGTGACAGCCGGCCTACCGTGGGTTTGTCACGGCAGATGTCCTTGTGAAGGGACTTAGTCGTGGAGCCATCACTACGGGTTAGCTTAAAGGGGTTAAACCGGACAAGGGGACACAGGGAGTTTTATACTAGTTCGGCCCCTTCGAGGAAGGTAAAAGCCTATGTCTAGTTGTGATTGGTATTGCTAGGGTTTCAAAGGCCAGGGAGCGAATCCGCTTTGTCTGGCTCTCGAGTTGTTGTCCGTCCCTCAACTGCGGCCGGGTCGTCCCTTTATATTCATAGGTTGACGCCCGCCGGGCTACAGAGTCCCGAAGCCGGATCATTAACGTGTCCAGTTCGGTCTCTACTCTTCCTATCTTACAATACAAGTTACATGACTAGGTCAGTTTACATTTACAGGCTGTAACCCTCCTTTGGGCCTTGGGCCTTCCGTAAAGTGCCATCATCCTTGCATCTTCATGGGCTTCTAATCTTCAAAGAGTCAACCCGGCTACATAAGGCCGGTTTACCTCCGGTAGTAATATCCCCAACATTAGGCCCCAGATTGGATTGAACTTGTTCATGTCAATCTTCTACACTTAGAAAAAATCTTCTCTCATATCTTCACCTTGATCTTGTAAACCGCCGTGACGTCATACTTCCAAATTATGATAAACCGCCCTGACGTCATCCATCCGTCGACGTGGAGATTACCTTCATTTAATGTGTATTCAGTCACCGAGGCGACACCTTTATTAACATATCCATTTTTTGGGCTCCTCGATTCCCGCACTTGCCGTTTTACCGCTTCGCCTTATAAATAGGGGCAGAGGACCCCTTTCTTTTCTTTCCGCTACCCATTCATCTCTTCTTCTTCCTCTCGACGACCCCGCACTCGAGCGCCGCCATCATCTTCGAACCTCGCCTCTGCTTCGTCGTCGGCCGCTGCATCAACCTGTTCGCACCAGGGTTCCACAGCGCCCTTTCCGCGGCTTCCGTGGTCGCAGTAAGTCCTTTCCCCCTTCTTTCCTAGATCCATTAGGGTTTCCTCGCTGTTCTTGAGGTTCGTTAGAACTTATAGCGCTGTTCTTCCTTGGCCCGTAGATGAATGCTTCGTATTTATCATATCCCTTGCCATGATGAATCTTTTGTTACCCTCACAAATCCTTATACGCAGAAAACTGCTGCAGTCCTTCATAAACTGTTTCAGGTCCTCCCCTTTTTAGGTCGAAATATTTTGCTTTTCTGTCTTATCTTAGATCCGAAATATATATACATCTCTGTGAAATCTGTTTCTCCTCGCACCATCATAAGCGGTTTAACTTTGCATAATCAATCTGTACCATTAGCCCTCTGATAAACCTGAAGAGCCTTTTGTCTCCATAATTATATTCCGGTTTAACAATGTTTGAGTACCCCTGTCATGGTATTACCTTTTATGCATTATTGCATTGATCTACGGTTTATGCCATGTCCTCTATCAGTATGTCTCTTACTCCATTGTATCGTGCATATAATCATGCGTGATTTATAAACCGGCCTTTCATTTTCAGCTTGTTTGTTTCGCAATGGCCAAAAAATTCACTGCCTGCAACTAGGCTCGTTCCCGAGTTACTGAGACTCAGTTGAATGAGATGGTCAGCATCGGCTCCCTACCTAAGAAAACTGAAATCAAATGGCGAGTTCCCAGAACAGAAAATCCTTCGACCCCAAGGCAGGGCGAGGTGGTGGTATTTGTTGATCACATAGGCCGTGGCTTCAAACCGCCAGGATCAAAGTTTTACCGAGATGTGCTTGCCAGCTTCCAACTTCATCCGTAAGATATCAGTCCCAACTCGGTCTTCAATTTATGCAACTTCCAGGTCTTCTGTGAAGTATATTTACAAGAAGAACCAACTGCAGTACTGTTCCGGGATTTCTTCCACTTAAACCGGCGCACAGAGTTTGTAAATGGACCGAACACAGAACTTGGTGGTGTCTCGATTCAAAAGCGGAAAGAAGTTGAATTTCCTCATGCCAAACATCATAGCCACCCAAAGGAATGGAACCAAACTTGGTTTTATTGCAGAGACACTTCGCCTGAAGATGAAAATCCCCTCCCCAGCTTTCGTGATCACATACTATCCAACACTCACCCAATGCCACAATGCCTGAGCTCTTCAGAAAGGGAAAATACGCTCCTCAACTCGCCAAACTCCGGGCCTTTATGGCGAACGGTTTAACAGGCGTGGACTTTGTGCGCTGTTGGATATACTGGAGTATCTTGCCGCTAAGCCGGCGTCCCGGTTTAATGTGTGAATATACCGGTGAGGTTGACGACCCTCAACGCCATTGCAACATCCAATTATCTGAGGAAGAAGTCACTGAAGGTGTAAAGAAACCGGTAAAGCCGACTGGAGACAAAGCGGTCAAGCCATCCCGCCCAAAGACCAAAGCCGTAAAATGGACGTCAAAACAGAAAACGGCTGACCGGATTAATATGGAGCTTGATGATGATACTGATGATCCAGAAGTTGAGGTAGAACTTGACTCACTTGGCTCTCTTTTCATGCATCTCATTAACAATGATCTTCCTCAGGAGGACGCAGAAGCTAGTCAAGCTGATGATGTAGAGGTAATTACCCTTTCCTTCGGTTCAGACTCTATGCCAACACAAAAAACTCGCCAAACAGTCCGGAAAGTAAGCTTTTCTCATCCTCTTGCTCACTTGGATCAAACATTTATTTTGACGACTCAGCAACATGAAGCTCGCCAGACAACCCGACACAGTGGCCAACAGGTCACTTCAGCCGGTTTACCTGATACTCCGGTTCGGAAGCGTCGGTCTGAGGTCTCTCCTACTTCTGACCATTCTTACCCCAAGGCAGGTTATTTCAGACAGCCTCTTAATCCGTCTGATTCAAATTATCAGGTGACACCTCCTTCATCTTCTGGTGAATCGATAGCAACTCAACTCCCCCCTTTGAAAACTGTGGCCGGGTGAGTTGTAAAAACCTTTCCTTTCAATGCGTCATAAATCCTTTGAATAGGATGTTAATCCTCTTTTATTCTGTTTGCAGGGCTAAAGCCAGACCCAGTAAAAAAGCTCAGACCACCAATCCGCTCGAAGATCCGGTCTCCGAAGAAGAAGAACCAAGAGGTGAACCGGAACAAACTCGTGAACCGGAAAGCCCTCATCCTGAAGCTGCTTCTGATAACCCGCCCCTTGAAGGCCAAAATACTGATGAACTAGCAGATGCTGATCCTGCCGCGCTTGATGCTGAACCGGCAGAACCAAACCGGGCTAGTCCGGTGAAAGATGCTGAAATTCCAATATCATCAACCAAAAACCCTGAAGGCCAAGGTGATGACGTTATTATTACTGGAATGGGCCACAGCTCTCCTGGCCATCCCGTCATTTTGGCTCAACACAGTGCCAAAGAAGAGCAAGCTGCCATGGAGAAAGGTAAATGGAGCAGCGATTTATCCAACTATGCTCATCTTAACGCTGATGAGCTCCATTCTGGCTTCTTGAACCGCCTGCACTCAAACCAGGATTATGAAGCCGGTTTGGTGAACTTGATGAAAGAGCGATATGAGGTAAATTCCTCTCCCTTTGTTTATTGATTAATAGCTGAAATACTATCCCAAGTAGCCCCCAAGGGCCGTTTTATGATTGTTAATCATAAACCGGGTCTTTGTAACACTTTAAGCATCTCATCATTAATCCTTGCAATGGCAGGTCTCTAACAATAGATAAGACTCATATTGAAATAATTAGATAACTTTCTGCAGTATAGCCCCCAAAGGCCGGTTTAACTTGGCAAGTTAATCCGGTTTTTAATCCACACATCCGTTTTAGAACAGACGCACATTAGCCCCCAAGTGTCAAGGATAATGCTTGCATTGTTCTGGAGACTTGTATAAAGTGTAGTACTTAAGAGAAAATAGGCATTAGCCCCCAAGTATGAAGTGCATAACTTTGTTATATGCTTTGTACATAGCACATATATATACTGTTTGTTTAACATACCTTCAACGTGGCAGGATGAACTGAGAAGCAAAGATGCCCGAAATTCTGACTTGCAAGAGAATGTGAAGTCACAACAAGCCGAAGCTGAAAAAAACCAAAGAAGAGCTGACCCAGGCCCTGGCCATGATGGAAAAGTTGAAAGAGTCTTTCAACAAAGATTGTGCTGACTGGGAAACCGAGAAATCCGGTTTAACCAAAAGAGCTGTAGACGCCGAGGCAACCCTGAAGCCAGTGGTAGATGAACTAGCCGGTTTGAAACACCAAGTCAATGCTATGACCTCTGCTATCTTTGGTAAGTACCCACTTTACGTGTGTTGCATAAGTTGATGAACGTTATAATTGACCAAAATGTTGATAAAATCTTTGATAGGTACCCGGATCGCTCATCTTGGCACAAATATGCGGATGAAACTCAAAGCGGCATACACATTGATTGAACAGCTGTACTCTGGGTCTCAGCGGGCTATTTGCACGGCAGCTTATAACAAACCGGCTCCCACTTTGATTAAATAAACTCTTGAGAAGTTGGCCATGTTACCAGCCCGCATCGCCGAGTTGAAGAAAGCAGTTGCCAGAGCCGGAGCTTTAACTGCACTTATTCGAGCAAAAGCCTGGATTCCAGATCTTGAAGCGGAATACATCATCAAAGGATACCCAGGTGTTAAAGAAGATGGTTCCAACTTTGATAATGATGATCTCCGGCGGCTGACCAAACAGATGTGGCCAGCAGCCAGCAAGTTGGCCGATGATACAGATTTGTCCCATTTTCAACCGTTTTACAATGCGGAGGGGAAGAGGCAGCCGGCCGACATCCATGAAGTTGAAGAACTTGTGCCTCCAATTCGTAAGCACACTTATGCTCCTGATATTAACCCCTCCAATCTTATCCATGAAGAAGCAGTGTTTCAAGCTTTAACTGGAATCGATTGGTCAATGGTTGATTTCCAGCGTCTGGGGAGGGATGAAGAAGTGCCCACACCAACTAACCCTCAACCATCAAACCGTCCAGACGAAGCATCCTAAACCGGTTGCCGGTTTACTGTCCACCGTGTGCCGATCTGATGAAAAACAATTATGCCATTGGAGCCGTTTTGAAGGCTTCTTGTAATAGGATAGCTAAAAACTCCTTTATTTGCCATGCCATCGAGCATGTTTTGTAATGCCTCATGACAACTTGTGCCACCCTTTGGGGTATATTTATGCATAACCCATGATGAATTGTGTTCCTGGGTTTAACAACTTAAAAGTGTCTATCGGTTTACCGCTAGACTGGTCAATATATCCAGGAAGTGTACAGGACATAGATGAAATAATCAAAGTGTTTGTACAAAAAGCAGTATACATAACATACCTTATTGGTTGACCAACGGTGTATACGGCAAAGGTGTTAATACCAATCCGGAGCGTTGATAACATCATCTCTATACTGCTGGTTTATATATTAAATCGGACCAGGATAACTACCGGGTTTTCTTTATAACACTGGCGATTTAGTCAAACCAGACTGGGTCAATAAACACCAGTTTATAACTGATCATGTGTCAACAACTTGTAGTTGAGAAGCAAGCCAGGTCAAGGACACCGGTTTATCAAAAAGTACTTATGAATTTCAATAAACAAAACTCAAACAGGAAAATATGCAAGGCTTTTTACGAGCTGCCAGGCTCCAAATTGAGGCTTTTCATGGGCTGCCAGGCCTCTGAGTTAAACCATTTAACAAAGCCTTTTAAGATGGGCCTCCAATTAACCAATCATCATTTTAACTTTAACAAGTTCAGGGTCTATAAAAGATTGACATGTCAAACATTCGATGGGTCATACCAGGATTACCTGGACATGAGTGGCTTACTTGATGAAGGCAGGTTAACCCGGGTTTTTAGGTGAATACACCAGGCTTCCAAGCCGTGGCTTGATAGCCAATTACGAGGGTCCTTTCAAACTCTTTGTTGCTTGCACAAAGAGCCCCCAAGTAACTTCGTGAGCTGTGCTCCGTGGGTGCCCATGTTTGAGTTTGTGCTTTGTGCAACACTCTCTTTGGCCCCACATAATTTCCTTTCTGGCTAAACGCCTACCAAGAGGTGTAGCTGTGGTGTGATAACAACCAAGCCCCCTAGTGATATCCCTTTGTCATTTCAAACCGATCAAGAGGTGTAGCTATGGTTCAGATATGACCAAGCCCCCTAGTGATATTCTTTATATCCGTCCAGCTGTAGATACCGGTTTAACAAAAACTCCGCTTTGTCAGTAGAAACTCTTGTGAGCACACACATGATATAAAAAGAACAGAGACCCCGCTTTAATGGAGGCTTCGGTTTATTATATAATATATACATTATCATAAATATGTACATAAGAAGATCCTGTGGCTCAAGTATAGTAAGGCCGAAGGAGAGCTATGTTCCATGGCCGCTTTGTCTCCTCCTCCGATTGACGTGAGTCTTTATGCTCTCGAACATCAATGAGGTAGTAAGACCCGTTGTGCAGATTTTTGCTGACCACAAAGGGTCCTTCCCAAGGTGGGGATAACTTGTGCATATCAGTCTGATCCTGGATGAGCCGGAGCACCAAATCGCCTTCTTGAAAGGTTCTGGTTTTAACCCGGCGGCTGTGATAACATCGGAGATCTTGTTGATAAATCGCCGATCGTGTTGCTGCAAGATCACGCTCTTCATCCAACAGGTCTAGAGAATCCTGACGTGCCTTCTCATTATCAGCTTCAACATAAGCTGTCACACGGGGTGAATCGTGACAGATGTCACTAGGAAGAACGGCCTCCGCTCCATAGACCATGAAGAAAGGTGTATAACCCGTAGACCTATTGGTTGTGGTGTTGATGCTCCATAACACAGAAGGTAGCTCCTCAACCAAACAACCCGGCATCCTCTTTAAGGGAATCATAAGCCTGGGTTTGATACCCCGTAGAATTTCTTGATTTGCCCTCTCTGCTTGACCATTAGATTGGGGGTGAGCCACCGACGCTAGATCGAGCCGGATGTGCTCACGTTGACAAAATTATTCCATCTCCCCTTTTGACAAGTTAGTACCATTATTTGTTATAATGCTGTGTGGAAAGCCAAACCAGTATATCACCTTCTTGATGAATTGAACCGCCGTGGCTGCATCACACTTGCTGACTGGCTCTACCTCCACCCATTTAGTGAATTTATCAACTGCTACTAATAGGTGGGTCTTTTTGTCCTTAGAGTGCTTGAAGGGTCCAACCATATCAAGCCCCCAAGTTGCAAATGGCCACGTAATTGGAATCATCCTCAACTCTTGAGCTGGAACATGCGCGCGGCGGGCAAATTTTTGACATCCATCACATCTCTTGACTAAATCCTCTGCATCAGCATGCACCGTCAACCAGTAAAAACCGTGGCGAAAAGCCTTGGCAACCAAAGACTTTGAACCGGCGTGGTGACCGCAATCCCCTTCATGGATTTCTCGCAAAATCTCACAACCTTCTTGAGGAGAAACACATCGCTGAATTGCTCCTGAAACACTGTAACGATGTAACTCCCCGTTGAGTATGGTCATGGACTTTGAACGCCAGATTATCTGTTGAGCCAACGTTTCATCTTCTGGTAACTCACCCCGGTTCATGTAAGCCAGATATGGTATCGTCCAATCCGGTATGGCATGCAGAGCTGCCACCAACTAAGCCTCCGGATCAGGAATAGCCAAATCTTCTTCGGTTGGCACCTTGACTGACGAATTATGCAACACATCAAGAAAGATATTAGGCGGGACCAGTTTACGCTGGGAACCAAGACGACTTAAAGCGTCCGCCGCTTCATTCTTCCGCCGGTCTATATGGTCCACCTGA
Organism: Triticum urartu; assembly: GCF_003073215.2. Taxonomy (NCBI): domain Eukaryota; kingdom Viridiplantae; phylum Streptophyta; class Magnoliopsida; order Poales; family Poaceae; genus Triticum; species Triticum urartu. Next base: position 13,336,571 of record NC_053023.1, read on the forward strand.
TAACCCTTAAAATGACCAGCCACTGTGTCCACCTCTCGCTGATATGCAGCCATGAGTGGGTCCTTAGAGTCCCAAGTGCCAGACACCTGCTGAGCCACTAGATCTGAATCGCCGAAGCACTTAACCTGGCTCAAATTCATCTCCTTAGCCATCCGAAGACCGTGGAGCAAAGCCTAATATTCAGCTGCATTGTTAATACAAGGGAACATTAAACGGAGGACATAACAAAACTTGTCACCTCATGGGGAAGTTAGTATGACTCCAGCCCCCGAGCCCTCCAACTGTCTGGATCCATCAAAATGAATAGTCCAATATGTATTATCTGGTTTCTCTTCAGGTGCCTGTAACTCCGTCCAATCATATGAAGTCCATGAGTGCCTGGGATTTGATCGCTGTGCGGGGTATATATTTGAGCCCATGAGGTCCAAGCTCAATAGCCCACTTGGCAATCCGGCTAGTTGCTTCTTTGTTTTGAATGATATCGCCCAGAGGAGCTGAGCTGACCACTATGATGGGATGGCCCTGAAAATAATGTTTAAGCTTCCGGCTTGCCATAAATACTCCATACACTAGCTTTTGCCAATGCGGATACCTCTGCTTTGACTCAATGAGCACCTCGCTGATATAATAAACCGGCCGTTGAACCGGATATTCCTTGCCAAGCTCCTTGCACTCTACTACAATGGCTACACTAACAGCCCGGACATTAGCAGCCACATATAATAATAACGGCTCTTTATCAATTGGTGCTGCGAGCACGGGCGGTTCAGCTAGCTGCCTCTTCAGATCCTCAAACGCTTTATCAGCCGCCTCACTCCAGACAAAGTTATCTGTTTTCTTGAGCATCTGATATAAGGGGATGGCCTTCTCTCCAAGGTGACTGATAAACCGGCTCAAGGCTGTAATCCGGCCGGCATGACGTTGAACATCGTTGATACACGCCGGTTTAGCTAAGGACGTAATTGCTGCAAATTTTTTCCGGATTAGCCTCAATGCCTCTGTTTGACACCAGAAAACCTAAGAGCTTGCCTGCCGGGACACCAAAGACACACTTATCCGGATTGAGCATCATCTTATAAATCCGGAGATTGTCAAAGGTTTCTCTTAAATCATCTATCAACGTCTCCTCCTTTCTGGATTTTACCACAATATCATCCACATATGCATGAACATTGCGCCCAATTTGTTTATGAAGGCAATTCTGAACACATCGCAGGTAAGTTGCCTGGGCACTCTTGAGTCCAAAAGGCATGGAGACATAGCAGAAGGCTCCAAAGGGAGTTATGAAAGTTGTTTTCTCCTGGTCCTTAACCGCCATTTTGATCTGATGATAACCAGGGCAAGCATCCAGAAAACACCAATGGTCACAACCTACCGTAGCATCAATTATCTGATCAATGCGAGGGAGAGCAAAGGGGTCTGCAGGGCAAGCCTTGTTTAAATCTGTGTAATCCACACACATGCGCCAAGTGCCGTTTTTCTTAAGAACCAGCACCGGATTAGCTAACCATTCTGGATGAAAAACCTCGACAATAAACCCTGCGGCCAACAGACGGGCTACCTCTTCACCGGTAGCCTTCTGTCTCTCTTCATTGAAGCGGCAGAGGAACTGCCGGACCGGTTTAAACTTAGGATCAATATTGAGTGTGTGCTCAGCAAGTTCCCTCGGTACACCTGGCATGTCAGAAGGTTTCCATGCAAAGATGTCCCGATTCTCACGGATGAACTCGATGAGCGCGCTTTCCTATTTGGGATCCAGGTTAGCGCTGATGCTGAACTGTTTGGATGAATGGCCAGGAACAAAGTCAACCATCTTAGTATCTGTAGCCGATTTGAACTTCAACGCCGGATCATGTTCTGTAGTTGGCTTTTTCAAAGAGGTCATGTCTGCCGGATCAACTTGCTCCTTATAGAATTTTAACTCTTCCGTGGCACAAACCGACTCAGCATAAGCTGCATCACCTTCCTCACACTCCAAAGCAATCTTTCTACTTCCATGTACTGTGATAGTCCCCTTATGACCTAGCATTTTAAGCTGTAGATAAACATAACACGGCCTCGCCATGAATTTAGCATAGGCCGGCCGCCCAAACAAGGCGTGGTATGGACCTTTGATCTTTACCACCTCAAATGTCAATGTTTCTGACCTTGAATCATAGTCATCTCCAAAAGCTACCTCCAAAGCTATCTTGCCAATGGGATATGCAGACTTACCAGGCACCACACCATGAAAGACCGTATTCGACGGTTTAAGATTCTTATCTGTCAACCCCATACGACGGAATGTATCATAATATAAAATGTTGATACTACTTCCCCCATCCATGAGTACTTTGGTAAACTTGTATCCCCCAACTTGAGGGGCTACCACCAGGGCCAAGTGACCTGGATTATCAACCCGGGGTGGGTGATCCTCTCTACTCCACAGAATAGGTTGCTCAGACCAGCGTAAATACTGAGGTACTGCCGGTTCAATAGAGTTTACTGCCCTTTTGTGAAGCTTCTGATCACGTTTACACAAACTAGTAGTGAAGACATGATATTGCCCGCTGTTTAGCTGTTTGGGATTGCTCTGATAACCCGACTGCTGCTGCTGCTGATTCCCCTGATGGTTGTAACCTCCCTGGTTGCCTTGGTGCCCTTGATTGAGGTGTCCGGTTTGGTTGCCTGGAAACCCTAAACCGGAACCACCACCTCCGTAGCCTGGCCCATGGAAACCTCCTCCTGAACCGCCGTGCGGGTTGTTATCATACTAGAACATATTGGAATTCTTGAAATCCCGCATGATATAAAAGTCCTTCCAAAGATGTGATGCTGGCTCCTCCTTTGATCCATGCTTTGGACAGGGCTGATTTAACAGGCGCTCCAAATTGGGGCCTGAACCTCCGCCCCTCTGGGGCTTCTTGCCCTTATGGCGCTGGCCATTCTCTTGTGCATTGGTGTTAGCAACACAGTCCAAGCTGCTGTCGTCCTTGCGCTTACCGCCGTTTCCATGGCCTGCCGGATTATGCTGCTGACCCTTGGCATTTCTGTTCTTCTTACCTTTCCCCGGTTTATCCTCTTCTGAGTCCGGGTCCATGGTATTATCTGAATCGGCGTATTTAACCAAAGCGGCCATGAGCGTTGACATATCATTGCAGTGACGTTTGAGTCTTCCCAACTTCTGTTTGAGTGGTAAGAAACGGCAATTGCCCTCCAATGTTAACACTGCAGTGTCTGCATTAATACGATCTGATGAATGCAAAATCGCTGAGACCCATTTGACCTAATGGGTCGTGGACTCCCCTTCCTATTGGATACAAGCGGCCAGATCCACGATTGACATCGGCTGCTTACAAGTATCTTTGAAGTTCTGGATAAACCGGTGCTTTAACTTAGCCCATGATTCGATAGAATTGGTTGGTAAGCTCTTCAACCAAGTGCGAGCTGTTCCTTCCAAGATCATGGTGAAATATTTAGCACACACTGCCTCATCCACATCTAACATCTCCATTGCCATCTCATAGCTCTCCACCCACGCCTCTGGTTGCAAATCGGCGCTGTAATTTGGTACCTTACGAGGTCCCTTGAAATCCTTGGGCAGTCACACATTACGCAAAGCGGGGGTAAGACACGGCACCCCTAAGGAACTGAACACCACACCTAGCTCCACTGAGGTCGTAGGGTGAACCGGGGTATGTTGTCGTGCTCCGTGTCGAGCTGCCAACTCGGCCTCCCGACGTGCGCGGCCATGGTCCACAACATCCTGTGCATTAGCGCCTCCCCCTGCCGGGTTGTTTCCTCGTGGTGAATTTCGGTGACGTGCACTACTGGATACGGCCGGTTCATCCTCCACGTGTCTGCTATAGCTCCGGCTTGGACGGGGAGTGGAATGAATCCTCTCACGACTGTGTGAATACGCCTGCTGTTGATTCAGTGCTGTTTGAAGGAGATCTCTGGCCCGACGTGCTTCCACTGCAACTGGTGACTCGCCGTCGGTTGGGACGGCCGCTAGGCTTGAAGCGGCAGCCACAATGTTGTCCAACAGGTTGGAATAATGCCCAAGAGGTGTTGGTACATACTGTGGCACAACGTTGTTCTGGCGAGGCGGGTCCATCGTGCGCGGTTGAACCGGTGCCCCTGTTCCCGATGCCTCCGCCCGGTTTAGTATGGGTTGGTTACCAGCTCCTGCTCAAGGTGTGTTGAAGAGATTCTGTGGCTCATAAACCGACGAGAGACGCGATCGGTACCTTCTTCTCATGACTTCCTCTGAAGCATTCTGATCCAGCCTAATCCGGTAGGCCTGTGCTTCCAATTCAGCCTGCTCTGTAGCCATCCTAGCATTCTCTGTCGCCAGGTCCGCTTTAGCCTGGGCTATCTGATCTTTCACTTTTGCAATCTCCGCATTGTGCTGATCCTTGGCTGCTGCATCCACCTCTGCGGCCATCAAAGTTGCCAAAGCGTCGAACAAATCAGACAGGACTTGGGCTGGAGGCGGCGCTGAGCTTCCTGCCCCTGCTGGTGTGGCCGTTGTTGAACCGGAGAGCATTGCTGCGGCGGTAGATGAATGAGGCGTTGATTGTGTGCCGGTCATGAAGATGGCGGCCCGGTTTGGCAGATCAGGGGAATCCGGAATACTGTTGCCCTCGGAACCTCCATCAATCCGGCCGTCCTGCAACTGGTAAAGTGATTCGGTCTCTCTAGAAGACTCACCATTAGAACATACCACGGTCTCTCCATCGGATACCGGCCCGTCCTCGTACCTCGATCCATGGATGACACCCACGAAAACATGCCTTGCCTCGGGCTGAACCGGCGAAGAACTTGCACGCCGAGCCGTTTCGATGATGTCGGTGCAGATGTCCGGCTCAGGGGCCGGTTCGCCGATCTTGCCGATGAAGATGTGAATCCCACCAAAGGGGACCCGGTACCCGTATTCAATTGAATCGGCCTTGGGACCACATCCTGCGTTGTCGATGTAGAGCTTGCCGCGATGACTCTTCGTCATCCGGCCCATAGCTTATCCCTTAATTCCATCGAAGCTGCCCTTCAAGAACTCAAAACCATCGTGCAATAGCCCCACGGTGGGCGCCAACTGTCGTGGGTTTGTCACGGCAGATGTCCTTGTGAACGGACTTAGTCATGGAGCCATCGCTACGGGTTAGCTTAAAGGGGTTAAATCGGACAAGGGGACACGGGGAGTTTTATACTAGTTCGGCCCCTTCGAGGAAGGTAAAAGCCTACGTCTAGTTGTGATTGGTATTGCTAGGGTTTCGAATGCCAGGGAGTGAATCCGCTTTGTCTGGCTCTCGAGTTGTTGTCCGTCCCTCAACTACGGCGGGGTCGTCCATTTATATTCATAGGTTGACGCCCGCCGGGCTATAGAGTCCCGAAGCCGGATCATAAACGTGTCTGGTTCGGTCTCTACTCTTCCTATCTTACAATACAAGTTACATGACTAGGTCAGTTTACATTTACAGGCTGTAGCCCGCCTTTGGGCCTTGGGCCTTCCTTAAAGCGCCATCATCCTTGCATCTTCATGGGCTTCTAATCTTCAAAGAGTCAACCCGGCTACATAAGGCCGGTTTACCTCCAGTAGTAATATCCCCAACACGGCCCAAACTCAACCGCAACACGAGCACCATCGACGATGCTTAGCTATCAAGTATGACAACGATACCCATACGCCATCGAGAATCAGGTACTATTATCCAACGGCCGGCGCCTATGTTCACTTTCCTAGCATAAGCACCGCACCTTTGAATTTCCTCAGGGCATCATTCAATTTTTCATGAGACACGTTATTCTGCTTGCACCTGTAGGGCCATACTTCTGGCAGTGAACATGTTACATGTGCTAAATTACATACCAGTGCACATATAGTTAATATGCTTTAGTTTTGTTCTAATGCCACCTGTTGGTTCCATCAGACTGCTTAATGTTCTCTATGCTTAATTACACATCAGCAAACTAGCATGTTGTTCCGCTGCTTTTTGTTCATTTTCCCCTACATTTTCTGATGCTAGCTATTACATCACTGCTCCGAGCCTCTGTTCATTACTTGTTTGTGTGTTCTTGATCTTCCTAAGTTGCATGGATAATTTGATGCTTCTATTAATTATGGAGCTGCCAACCCCATCAAGAAAAATATTTGTTCTTTTGGGGCTGGCACCTCGAACAAGCATAAAAATAGAGGGAAGCAGATATACTCCCTCCGATTCTATTTACTCTGCGCATAACTCTTGACCCACATACCAAGGAGGGCACTGGTTTAATTTTTCTGGACTAATTTGCCAATTAATTAGGGCAGAGGCAGATGGGGCGGGGCACAAAAGGAAACCAGCGCTAGGAATCGGCAACGCGCAGACTAATACAAGAAAACTGAGAAAAAGTTATACGCAAAGTAAAAAGAATCGGAGGGAGTATTGTTGTGTATGCACACACCCTTCTTTCATTAGTTTAGATGAACCATTGATGATCAATTCGGACCAGTGCATGCGATTAAAATTAATTTTACCTAAATAGATGGTGCAGAATAAACTACAACAACTAGATTTGCAACCACGGGATGCTGACGATGTCTTCAAAGAACATTGCAACAGCAACTAGGCTTCACAGCAACATATGGTAAGCCAGTGTGTTTTAGTACATGTGAAATGTAATGCGAGTGGGCTGCTTTCTTGGCTTGTGCCCTCAACGTGTAATCCTACCGAATTACAAATAGTTCGGTTGTCTGCTTTGCTGTATTGCTTGATTCGAATGCTTATTTGTTGTTACGCTATACCTGAGTTGGCCAATATGTCAGCAGTGCCTGCTGTACTATCGTAAAGAAATGCATGCCTATTTCATTTGAGTCCTTAACTTTTCCTCTCAACTTCATCACAAGACTGTCTTCGTAGTTTATATGAGGCTACACTGTTAAGTGCTTTCTTAGATTATTTCAACTGCTTAGATGCCTTGGCAACTTAAATATAGCGGTTGTACACTCCCTTTCAACTAGGGATGTCAACTGGGTCCGGTTTAATCCCGATTAAAGTCCACTAGTGGTATGATAGTTCAAAAGAGTTTTTGTTTTTTTGAGGAAAATGAACTAGGGAGGTAGCAAAAACTAACTAGATGGGACTGGCGGATTTCGTTTATTTGCCACTTACATCCCTAGTTTCATCTTACCATTTTAATTTGTTTTCGGCTGATGCTGCTTCGAACCATTTAAATATAGTTTGCCATGCTCGGCAATAATTCGTCCATCGTTTACCATGTAAGCTTACTGCCTGGATCATACGATAACTATCTCTTACTGATGTCCAGCGGAAACCTTTCAGGATGCCGTTCACACTAGGACACAATGTACAACCCTAGAATCTATTTGTGGAAGCAGTGCGCCATCCATGTTACCAGATGGTAGCAGTTCAGAGGCAACACCGCCGGAGAGCAGTCTGAGCACAGATATTATAGTGCTTGAGGCTCTACTAGAGGCAGAAAGAGATGGTGTGGCTGCCATGAATGAGGTAATATTTATCATGAGGCTAGAAATTACGGAATTAGCGGCACGCATTATGCAAGCAACCCAAGAATTGGAGGAAGTAAGAATGTTGCATTTGAAGACAGAGGAGGTCCTGCTGTTTCTGCTATCTGAAGCCCAAGATAATCCTGGTTCTTCTTTAGATACCAGTTGAAATTTTCATTAGATTATTGTACTTGCATGTTGTGTCATGTCTCTGAATGGATTATGTTGCAAGATGCTACGTCTTGAGCTTGCGTTGGTTTTCACCGAAGAGGAAGGGATGATACAGCAGAGTAGCATAAGTATTTTCGTCAGTTTTTGAGAACCAATGTATCAATCCAGTAGGAGCCCACACTCAAGTCCCTCGTACCTGCACAAAGCGATAGCTACTAGCTCGCAACCAACGCGATTAGGGATTGTCAAGCCCTTCACGGTCACTTACGAGAGTGAGATCTGATAGATAGAATATTTTTGGTATTTTTGATATAAAGATGCAAAGTAAAAAGTAAAAGCAAAATAAATAGCAAAACAATATAAAAGTGATGGAGATTGATATGATGAGAATAGACCCGGGGGCCATAGGTTTCACTAGTGGCTTCTCTCAAGAGCATAAGTATTCTACGGTGGGTGAACAAATTACTGTTGAGAAATTGATAGAATTGAGCATAATTATGAGAATATCTAGGCATGATCATGTATATAGGCATCACGTCCGTGACAAGTAGATCGAAACGATTCTGCATCTACTACTATTACTCCACTCATCGACCGCTATCCAGCATGCATCTAGAGTATTAAGTTAAAAATAGAGTAACACCTTAAGCAAGATGACATGATGTAGAGAGATAAATTCATGCAATATGAAATAAACCCCATCTTCTTATCCTCGATGGCAACGATACAATACGTGCCTTGCTGCCCCTTCTGTCACTGGGTAAGGACACCGCAAGATCGAACCCAAAGCTAAGCACTTCTCCCATGGCAAGAACTACCAATCTAGTTGGCCAACCCAAACGGATAATTCGAAGAGACTTGCAAAGATAACCAATCATACATAAAAGAATTCAGAGAAGATTCAAACATTATTCATAGATAGACTTGATCATAAACCCACAATTCATCGGTCTCAACAAACACACCGCAAAAAGAAGATTACATCGAATAGATCTCCATGAGAGAGGGGGAGAACTTTGTACTGAGATTCAAAGAGAGAGAAGAAGCCATCTAGCTACTAACTATGGACCCGAAGGTCTGAAGTAAACTACTCACACTTCATCTGAGGGGCTAGGATGATGTAGAAGCCCTCCATGATGACGGCCCTGTTCCGGCGGAGCTCCAGAACAGGCCCCAAGATGGGATCTCGTGGATACAGAAAGTTGCGGCGGTGGAATTAGGTTTTTGGCTCCTGTTCTGATCGTTTGTGGGTACGTGTGTATATATAGGAGGAAGGAGTACGTCGGTGGAGCACCGAGAGGCCCATGAGGCAGGGGGGCGCACCCTAGGGGGGGGCGCCCCCACCCTCGTGACCACCTCGTTGATCCCTTGCAGTAGGGTCCAAGTCTCCTGGATCACGTTTGGTGAGAAAATCACATTTCCGAAGATTTTATTCCGTTTGGACTCCGTTTGATATTTCGTTTATCCGAAACACTGAAATAGGCAAAAAACAGCAATTCTGGGTTGGGCCTCCGGTTAATAGGTTAGTCCCAAAAATAATATAAAAGTGGAAAATAAAGCCCAATATAGTCCAAAACAGTAGATAATATAGCATGGAGCAATCAAAAATTATATATATGTTGGAGACGTATCAGGCATCCCCAAGCTTAATTCCTGCTCGTCCTCGAGTAGGTAAATGATAAAAGGAGAATTTTTGATGCGGAGTGCTACTTGGCATAATTTCAATGCAAATCTTCTTAATTGTGGTATGAATATTAAGATTAGAAAGATTCAAGATAAAAGTTTATATTGACATAGAAAATAATAATACTTCAAGCATACTAACAAAGCAATTATGTCTTCTCAAAATAACATGGCCAAAGAAAGTTATCCCTACAAAATCATATAGTCTGGCTATGCTCCATCTTCCCCACACAAAGTATTTAAATCATGCACAACCCCGATGACAAGCCAAGCAATTGTTTCATACTCTAACTTTTTCAGAACTTTTTCAATCTTCAGGCAATACATGAGCGTGAGCCATGGATATAGGACTATAGGTGGAATAGAATGGTGGTTGTGGAGAAGACAAAAAGGAGAAGATAGTCTCACATCAACTAGGCGTATCAACGGGCTATGGAGATGCCCATCAATAGATATCAATGTGAGTGAGTAGGGATTGCCATGCAACGGATGCACTAGAGCCATAAGTATATGAAAGCTCAAAAAGAAACTAAGTGGGTGTGCATCCAACTTGCTTGCTCATGAAGACCTAGGGCAATTTGAGGAAGCCCATCATTGGAATATACAAGCCAAGTTCTATAATGAAAAATTCCCACTAGTATATGAAAGTGATAACATGAGAGATTCTCTACTATGAAGATCATGGTGCTACTTTGAAGCACAAGTGTGGTAAAAGGATAGTAACATTGTCCCTTCTCTCTTTTTCTCTCATCATTTTTTTTTGTTTGGGCCTTTTCTCTTTTTTTATGGCCTCCTTTTTTTCGTCCGGAGTCTCATTCCGACTTATCGGGGAATCATAGTCTCCATCATTCTTTCCTCACTGGGACAATGCTCTAATAATGATGATCATCACACTTTTATTTTTCTTATAACTCAACAATTACAACTCGATACTTAGAAAAAAATATGACTATGTGAATGCATCCGGCGGTGTGCCGGGATATGCAATATGACAATGATGAAGTGTGTCATGATGAACTAGATGGTGGAAAGTTGCATGGCAATATATCTCGAAATGGCTATGGAAATGCCATAATAGGTAGGTATGGTGGCTGTTTTGAGGAAGGTATATGGTAGGCGTATGATATCGGCGAAAGTTGCACGGTATTAGAGAGGCTAGCAAAGGTGGAAGGGTGAGAGTGTGTATAATCCATGGACTCAACATTAGTCATAAAGAACTCATATACTTATTGCAAAAATCTAGAAGTTATCAAAGCAAAGTATTACGCGCATGCTCCTAGGGGGATAGATTGGTAGGAAAAGACCATCGCTCGTCCCCGACCGCCACGCATAAGGAAGACAATCAATAAATAAATCATGCTCCGACTTCATCACATAACGGTTCACCATACGTGCATGCTACAGGAATCACAAACTTCAACACAAGTATTCTTTAAATTCACAACTACTCAACTAGCATGACTTTAATATTATCACCTCCATAACTCAAAACAATTATCATGCTTCAATCTTTTTTAGTATTCAACACACTCAAAAGAGAGTTTCACAAATCTTGAATACCAAGCATATTATTATTAGGCAAATTACCATGCTATTAAGAGACTCTCAAATTAATTTAAGTGAAGCATGAGAGATCAATAGTTTCTTTAAAACATATCCACCACCGTGCTCTAAAAGATCTAAGTGAAGCACATAGAGAAAAATTATAACACTCAAAAGATATAAGTGAAGCACATAGAGCAAAATTACTTAGCTCAATAGATATAAGTGAAGCACATAGAGCAAAACTACCTAGCTCAAAAGGTATAAGTGAAGCACATAGAGTATTCTATCAAATTTTAATTCGTGTATGGCTCTCTCAAAAGGTGTGTACAGCAAGGATGATTGTGGCATACTAACAAACAAAGACACAAATAATACAAGATGCTCCAAGCAAAACACATATCATGTTGGTGAATAAAAATATAGCTCCAAGTAAATTACCGATGGAAGTGGACGAAAGAGGGGATGCCTTCCGGGGGCATCGCCAAGCTTTGAATTTTTGGTGTCCTTGGATTATCTTGGGGGTGCCATGGGCATCCCCAAGCTTAGGCTCTTGCCACTCCTTGTTCCATGATCCATCAAAAGAATTCACCCAAAACTTGAAAACTTCACAACACAAAACTCAAAATAGAAAACTCGTGAGCTCCGTTAGCGAAAGAAAACAAAAGACCACTTCAAGGTACTGTAATGAACTCATTCTTTATTTATATTGGTGTTAAACCTACTGTATTCCAACTTCCCTATGGATTATAAACTATTTTACTAGCCATAGATTCATCAAAATAAGCAAACAACACACGAAAAACAGAATCTGTCAAAACAGAACAGTATGTAGTAATATGTAGCTAGCGCAAGATCTGGAACCCCAAAAATTCTAAAATAAATTTCTGGACGTGAGGAATTTATCTATTAATCATCTGAAAAAAGAATTAACTAAATAGCACTCTTCAAATAAAAATGACAGCATTTCTCGTGAGTGCTAAAGCTTCTGTTTTTTTACAGCAAGTTCAACAAGACTTTCCCCAAGTCTTCCTAACGGTTCTACTTGGCACAAACACTAATTAAACACAAAAAACACAAACAAAACAGAGGCTAAATAATATATTTATTACTAAAAAGGAGCAAAAAAGCAAGGAATAAAAATAAAATTGGGTTGCCTCCCAACAAGCGCTATCGTTTAACGCCCCTAGCTAGGCATAATGAGCAAGAATAGATCTAGGTATTGCCATAGTAATAAGATAGGTTGGTGAAAATCATTTCATATTCTCTGCGTTCGGCAGCAAGTTTTCTTTGAGGCAAGCAAAGTAATCAAAAGGACTAAATTTAACGGGACAAAAGTCCCCAAGATCAACCTTGGGAGGTATAGGTTCCTCCTTCGGTCCTTCATAATGCACAACCAATTCATCATTATAAGCATTCTTTTGACAGAACTTCGTGAGCCTATATTCAAGAGAATATCCTAGTTAATTATTTTGAATAGCCAAATCATCATTAAGTTCAGAAATTCTATCAACTAAAACATTGGTAGGAACCTTTCTTCTAAGATTTTCATTAAAAGCAACATAGTCTAGAGATTGAAAACGCATTATTTCTTCTTGATCAAAGAGGATAGCCTCTATGGGAGGACGACAAGCGTCCACCCTATAATGTGCAAAGATTTCTTTGGCTTCTCTTATTATGAATCTAAACTCATGAGCCAAAAAGATAGTAGTGGCACGCTTAACAAAAGAATGCTCAATATTAGAAAATTCCAGAAAAATCCTTTGTATAGAAGGATGCATGTGCATGAATTGTCTTTCAAGTTCAACTACAAGCATGGCAATAGCGTCCGCAATACTACTAGTTCTGTGAAGGATAGAACTACCCATAGAAGGTAAAGCACCGGCACAAGTAAAGAAATCTTGAATAATTCCTTTTCCAATAATATTACCACTACCAACACGGAATTTTTTTTGTATGAAAGATGGTAGGTTCTTTAGCAGGAGTATCAGAATCTTCCATGACATTGTTATCACCAAAATTTGTGATAACTTCCCCAGTTTCAGACATAACGACAAGCAGCAAACAAACTAACACACAAGCAAACAAAAAAGGCAAATAGAGAGGGAGGATAGAGAGAGAGGGCGAATAAAACGACAAGGGTGAATTGGGGGGGGGAGAGGAAAACGAGAGGCAAATGGCAAATAATGTAATGCGAGAGATAGGGATTGTGCTGGGTACTTGGTATATGACTTTTTGCGTAGACACCCCGTCAACGGCGCGAGAAATCCTTCTTGCTACATCTTGAGATTGCGTTGGTTTTCCCCGAAGAGGAAGGGATGATGCAGCAGAGTAGTGCAAGTATTTCCCTCAGTTTTTGAGAACCAACGTATTAATCCAGTAGGAGCCCACGCTCAAGTCCCTCGTACTTGCACAAAGCGATAGCTACTCACAACCAACGCGATTAGGGGTTGTCAAGCCCTTCACGGTCACTTACAAGAGTGAGATCTGATAGATAGAATATTTTTGGTATTTTTGATATAAAGATGCAAAGTAAAAAAGTAAAAGCAAAATAAATAGCAAAACAATATAAAAGTGATGGAGATTGATATGATAAGAATAGACCCGGGGGCCATAGGTTTCACTAGTGGCTTCTCTCAAGAGCATAAGTATTCTACGGTGGGTGAACAAATTACTGTTGAGCAATTGATAGAATTGAGCATAATTATGAGAATATCTAGGCATGATCATGTATATAGGCATCACGTCCGTGACAAGTAGATCAAAACGATTATGCATCTACTACTATTACTCCACTCATCGACCGCTATCCAGCATGCATCTAGAGTATTAAGTTAAAAACAAAGTAACACCTTAAGCAAGATGACATGATGTAGAGAGATAAATTCATGCAATATGAAATAAACCCCATCTTGTTATCCTCGATGGCAACGATACAATACGTGCCTTGCTGCCCCTTCTGTCACTGGGTAAGGACACCGCAAGATCGAACCCAAAGCTAAGCACTTCTCCCATGGCAAGAACTACCAATCTAGTTGGCCAAACCAAACGGATAATTTGAAGAGACTTGCAAAGATAACCAATCATACATAAAAGAATTCAGAGAAGATTCAAATATTATTCATAGATAGAATTGATCATAAACCCACAATTCATTGGTCTCAACAAACACACCGCAAAAAGAAGATTACATCAAATAGATCTCCACGAGAGAGGGGGAGAACTTTGTATTGAGATTCAAAGAGAGAGAAGAAGCCATCTAGCTACTAACTATGGACCCGAAGGTCTGAAGTAAACTACTCACACTTCATCGGAGGGGCTAGGATGATGTAGAAGCCCTCCGTGATGACGTCCCTCTTCTGGCGGAGCTCCGGAACAGGCGCCAAGATGGGATCTCATGGATACAGAAAGTTGCGGCGGTGGAATTAGGTTTTTGGCTCCTGTTCTGTTCGTTTGGGGGTACGTGTGTATATATAGGAGGAAGGAGTACGTCGGTGGAGCACCGAGGGGCCCACGAGGCAGGGGGCGCGCCCTAGGGGGGCGCCCCCCACCCTCGTGACCACCTCGTTGATCCCTTGCAGTAGGGTCTAAGTCTCGTGGATCATGTTCGGTGAGAAAAACATGTTTCCAAAGATTTTATTCCGTTTGGACTCCGTTTGATATTCTGTTTATCCGAAACACTGAAATAGGCAAAAAAACAGCAATTCTGGGCTGGGCCTCCGGTTAATAGGTTAGTCCCAAAAATAATATAAAAGTGGAAAATAAAGCCCAATATAGTCCAAAACAGTAGATAATATAGCATGGAGCAATCAAAAATTATAGATAAGTTGGAGACGTATCACAAGACGCCCTATGTTGTCCATGTGTTGTAATGATTCGAATTTTTTAGGCGAGGTAATCCTCAGAACTTGTACGATTGACATAAGGTGAACTGTCTGTCGTGTGAGCATATTGCGTTGGATGAAATAATTGTTTGACTCAGAGTGTATCCAACCTACTGAATTCGAAGATCACGGCATTTCTAAATCATAATCATATATAAAGGTGGAATAAATCTTTGTTGTGGTCTTGAAGAAATAAATAACAAAACGTATAATTATCTGTGGATATTCGTAATCGAATACAAATTGGATTTGAATTTAGTTTGCTAGGTCCCAGGGCAAACATGAATGCTAATTCTCCCAAGTTTTGCACGAAGCGGCTAAACACCCACTATAATTTGTGGGCTGCTCGGAGCAAGTGTTTGCGAGATGGAAATTAATGTCTACCCCTAACACTTGACATCCTTATCGACAGGATTTACACTGCTGTTGATAGGGGTAGACTAGTAACTTCAATCAGACGTGACACGATGGCCTCTGAGCCCATTCAGACACGGTGGGCGCCAAACGTGGGCGGCAAAACACATTTGATTCAAGCTCGTCCGAAAGACATGTGTCTCTTCCTCCATTTCCCCATTCATACACGGTGGGCGGCAAAACAAACTCTCCTCGTCCGAAATCGATGTAGGCTTATATTTTAAATAGGGGCAGATGTGTAACTTCCATCAGACGTGACACAACCGCCCTACCTGTCAGCCCCGTTCATACACCATGGGCGCCAACCGTGGGTGGCAAAACACCCTCTCCTCGCCCGAAATCTATGTAGGCTAATATTTTAAATAGGTGTAGATGTGTAACTTCCATCAGACGTGACACAACTGCCCTACCTGTCAGCCCCGTTCATACACCGTGGGCGCCAACCGTGGGCGGCAAAACACCCTCTCCTCGCCTGAAATAGTTACCGGCAAATATTGGGAGATGCGAGATTGCCCTCCTATCCCCAACCGACGCGATGTCCGAAATTTTAAACGGGGGATAAGTTCGTAACTTTCCCCCATTTCAGAGAAGCGCGTCCCAAAGTTTGAGATCCCCCCTCCCCCCCCATTTCCCCATTCATACACCGTTGGCGGCATGACAACCTCCGCACTGCGGCCAGCCTCCTCCGTCCGCCACCCCATCCTCCACCTTGCCGGAGCCGCTACCCCTACCTCGTCGTCCACTGCAAGAGATGGACGTCTCTCATCCACATCGCTGGACCAGCATCCTTTCATCGCCTCCTCTCGCTTCATTGGCACCGTCATCCACCTTGCTGTTGCCGCTCCTACGACCGCCTCGTCCACGGCAACAGGATATATCCCCCAACCCGACCGTATGCCGTCTAAAGTCTTCTTCCCCGCCCCCGACAGCCATCGCACCCGCAGCACCCTCAATGTATCAGCATAGGCCTACACGGCGTCGCAGGAGAGGTGGTACTCTTCCATATGTGCTTAAGATATTGATCTCACCCGGAAAATAGATTGTAATTTGTTTACTGTACTTTTCTTGTCCATACCAAATCGTAGTGGATAGTTGAAAGCAAACATTGGTTGCGAAGTAGCTTTGTCCGGTTTGCACCTTCAGATCCGCCATGGCACGGGCACTATACTCGTAAAGCTTATGGTTTCCCCCCTTTATATTCACTACCATCATCGTAGGTGCTTCGTGTCATGCTAGCACTGCTCCTCAAGACCTCAACCCAAAGCTTACGTGTTGAAATACGAATCTGATATGATGCTCATATCACTAAAACAGAGAACGTTTAATTGGTCACATAATGTTCCTATATTCGTTTCGAAAAGCATGTGCACCACCCACTGGTCCAGCTAGTTCCACTTTCCTGATTTTTCTCTTGATGCTTAGGGTTTTCCCCTTTTATCTACTCTACTATGATCTGCGTAGGTGCTTTTTGTCGTACTAGCATTACTCCACCCTTCAAGCTAAACAACACAACACTTAGAATTCGAAAGCTTAGTTGTTCAAATATGATTGTGATATGATACTGATATTAGTTAACCGACACATTTAATTGGTTAGCTAAAGGTCCCACTTGAGTTTCCAAATGCATGTCGCGACATATAGAGAGACAGCATAATTGCATTTCTTTGTCACTTGTTGACCGTACTTTCTTGTCCATACCAAATCTTAGTTGTTATTTCAAAGCAAACATCGGTTGCTAACTACCCTTTGCGCAGGTTGCAGCTTCAGATATGCCATCCCACTGCCACGGTCAACACTGTACTCATCATGCTTATGTTTTCCCCATTTTATGATGACCACAATCAGCCTACGTGGTTCGTGTCGTAATAGCACTGCTCCACCCATCGAGCTAAACAAGCTTAGTTGTACAAATTCATATCTGATATTATTGCTGATATTAGTAAAACGGAGAGATGTTTAATTGGTTAGCTAAATGTTCCTACTTTAGTTTCGAAATGCATGTGAGCCACATATGGAGAGACCGAAAAGAATAGTATTTCTCTGTGCGCTCTGGTTCATCATGGGTGGCCAATCGACATTGTATTAAAAGACTTGTAATATCTTCAATCTGCTTGCTCTTCTGCTCTTCTTTAAGATGGTACTCTTCTCTTGCGGTCGACTGGTCAGGTCGAGTTGTTCTCCCTTAGTATATTTTGAATCTGTCAGGTCATGTCGACTTGTTCTTCTTTACTATATGTTGAAGCTATCATCTGCGAAGTGTCATCACTTCTGTAGATCTCATATTTTGAGTAGTAGGCCACATTATATTAATGCACACAACAAATTACAACATGCATGGCATCTTTTAAAAGAATTGCAGAGATAGCACAAAGGGGTTTACAGGAAGGCAGTATTGGATTAGAATCACTTCTGCATGACAAAGAAAATCTCACTTGTTTTTATGTTTTCATGCATGTCAGATATTGAACATTATCAAAATGAATATGAGAATGGGCGCACGAGAGGAATATTGCGGAATGATCCACTGCCTAACAAACTTGGCATGCTGGAGGATGGCCTATCTTATTCACCCATCAAGGTGCTTGCTCTAACTTTGCAAAGTTGTACTGGTCGCACATATTTTGCTTCTGACGTCTTGCATTACTTCTACTTTGTTACACCATCTGCTTAGTTTAAGCATCATATATGAGTATATGCCATACCTATCCATTTTCTGTACCTATTCCATGTGTCGTCACACTATGTTTTTTCAGTCAAATGTTGTTCTTTCGTAATAGGTGTCCAAAAGGAAGAGGGTGAGTGCAGGTCGTCAAGGAGTACGAACTACGTATTTGGAAAAGGTAGTGATACCTGTTAAATCAGATAGATCAGCAGCCACAGAAAACACAGGCCCAACTGTACCACACTTTACCCCTACTCCAGTGGCCAAACCCCTATTAGAACTGTTGGGAGCCCAGCGTCAGGTACTGTCTATGATATCAATTCAAAATTTGAACTCCTAAATTTCTACTTGTGCCTTACCTTCTCTCTTGTATGAAAACTAATTTCAGATGAATCTCCTTGCTCAAAGGATCATACGATCTCAAAACAATAATGGGCTCTGCATTGCTCTTGTCAGTACCTCTCTCCCTTTTGCCTTGTAACGCTGTACTTAATTAATTGCTATTTGATTATGTATCACCGGTCTGCACCTGAGCTTCATTATCCTCTGTTTCTTCCAATATTATTTGATCTATATTTACTCTTTGCAAAATGTAGAATAATGGCAACGCTTATAAAGAATTTTCTTTGGGGAATTTATTGAATTATCCTTCCATCAACATGGAGAAGGGCTTTGTCTAGCCCGTGTTAACATGTAATGTAAGTTCATCCTTCTCAAGCCTTCAAACTTTGTTCTAGTATAGATTTGGATAGGCATCATTTCCTCCACTGTTGTTTGCTTTGCTGTTTACATCTGATTGGATGTTTGCAACAACTACCAGTTTCAAATTGTAGTTGTAAAAACATGTTCCTTATGCAGAATAGATCCATTTATTTGCTTATATAATTGTGAAACCTGTTACGTGTCTCCTTGTTTCTCTTTCAGACTCGTATCTCTTACGCCAGGCAAAACTTTAGGGAAGATAGTGAGCCAAACCATCTTGAGGACAGTGAGATGACCCCAAGGTCCTGTCTTGATGAAGACAGTGAGTTGAAGCTACTCACCAGCAGGTGTGAGACAACCTCTGCGCAGTCGCTGCCTCAATCAGTTCGACTTCTTCAGTCTCGACTTAAAGCGGAAAGGCTTGCTTCGGCTCAGCTCCGACTTGAAGTCAAAGATGCAATGAAGATGTCAGAGGACTGCCGTGCGCACCATCATGCCTTAAATCTAGTGTTGATGCATCTATCATTGACACGACTGAGGTCTACTCAGCTTCTTCAGCTGTTTGGGGGGGCAACCTGGCCAGGCCTAGTGCCTTCTGAAGTGCTCTCAGTTTTGTATATTCTTTTGTCGGCACGTTTATTTGCACTCGTGGCGAACTTTGATGCCCAGTGGATGTAATATGTGTGATAGCCGTGATAGCCTAGCGTAAGTTGCTTGCTTATTTATTTCCTTGTTGTCTTGTTTATTTGTTTGCTTCTAGTCATTGCAGTTCTTTTTACGCGGTTTGCTAGTGGCTGCAATAACCTATTTTTTAAAACTAGGCCACAATAACCATGGGCTAATATTTATTGTAGTGACACTGGGCCTCCTACAGGCCGTAGAAACAGTGGGCCTTCTACGGGCCGTAGAAACAGTGGGCCTTCTATGGGCCGTAGAAACAATGGGCCTTCTACGAGCCGTATCATCAATGGGCCTTATACGGGCAGTATGATCGATGGCCAAACATGGGCCAATAACAGGCCGCATTATGGCCGTAAACGTGCTAGAGTTGGAATCGTCCGTTCATGGGCCGACCATAACGGGCCATCGTTAATAGGCCGTATTTGATGATGCTATGAAAATGGCCCAATGTATTAACGGACCACAAACGGGGCGACTGTAACCACGGGCTGAATTTGGCCCACAAGCAGAAAATGACAGTAACTGGCCGTAAGTAAACGAATGCTGGAAATGAGCCCAAGAATAAATGGGCTCTGAGAAGGCCGAAAGATAACATGGGCTGGAAACGGCCCAACGGAATAATGGGTCGTTAATGGGTATAAAGTGATACACTGTTCATTACGGGCCAGTTTCACCACGGGCCGTTAATGGGTGTAAAGTGATACACTGTTCATTACGGGCCAGTTTCACCACGGGCCGTTAATAGGCCAAGAGTTACATAGGGCCTCATATGGGCCGAAAGACATCATGGGCCAGAAGTGAAAACTGGCTGGAATCATATTGGGTGGCCTAGATGATGCTACTGGGCCTAATTCAGATAGGGCGTAACGGGCCTTGGGTTAGCGGGCTGTAAATGGGATATATGCGAACAGGCCGTTAACAGGTTTTACATGGGCCGGCCTACCACCTTTTGACCAAGTCAAACAGGCCGGCCTTTTCACAGGAATGGGCCTCTGTTGGGGCGTGCCACGTATCGACGTATCATAGGCGCCTATCCGACCCACTAACGAGCTGACACGTGTTTCGTCCGGCCAATAAGAATTTTACACGTGGAAATTTCCCATTGGTCGGGGCTGTTAATGGGTTATCGGATCCAAAACCTGACCCAATAGCTTAACGGTGTTCCGTTACGATGGATGCCACGTGTCGGTCACCCTTGATGAAAGCACTTATGTGACACGCGATTTATCATCATGGAAGTGGACACTTCCGTGATGATAATTTTGGTAATGTCATGGAACACTTCTACGACAACACAGGTATGACTATCTTGATTCTGTCATAAATTTGTCATGGATGTACATGCATGACAAAAAAGCGACCTACTATGACAAACACGTATCATCACGGAAGTGTATTTTTTTTGTAGTGAACTGTCAGAATGCCATGACACATCCAAATAAGGGGGTGCCGCGCACCCCCTATGCTTCACCGATGAGGTTCTGGATCACGAATTTCCAGAAGGATTCAAACCCATGAACATAGAGGCATACGATGGAACGACAGACCCTAGGTTCTGGATTGAGGACTTTATCCTTCATATCCACATGGCTCGCGGAGATGATCTCCACGCCATCAAATACTTGCCCCTCAAGTTGAAAGGACCAGCTCGGCACTGGCTGAAGAGCCTCCCCGAAAACTCAATTGGAAGTTGGGAAGAGCTTGAGGATGCTTTTAGGGCTAATTTTCAAGGGACCTATGTCCGACCTCCGGATGCAGACGATTTAAGTCATATAATTCAACAGCCCGGAGAGTCAGCCCAAAAGCTTTGGAACAGATTCCTCACTAAGAAGAATCAAATTGTCGACTGCCAGGACGCCGAAGCCTTAGCGGCTTTCAAACACAGTGTCCGGGACGAATGGCTCGCCAGACACCTCGGCCAGGAAAAACCGAGGACAATGGCAGTCCTAACAAGCCTTATGACCCGCTTTTGCGCGGGCAAAGATAGTTGGCTGGCCTGTAGAGGCACTAGCGACCCAGGCACATCCGAAGTCAGGGATGGCAATGGAAAACCACGACGCAATAAAAGCAAGCGTCGAAACAATGAAGACATCCCAGACAACACGGCGGTAAACGCCGGATTCAGGGGCTCTCAACCCGGTCAACGCAGCAGAGATGGACCGTCCAGCCTATACAAGATTCTAGACAGATTATGTCGGATTCATGGCACCTCTGACAATCCGGAAAATCACACCAACAGTGAATGTTGGGTCTTCAAGCAGGCTGGCAAGCTAAACGCCGAACACAAGGGGGGGAGACACCAAGTGAAGACGAGGATGAGCCTCGCCAGCAAAATACTAGGGGACAAAAAAATTCCCACCAGAGGTCAAAACAGTGAACATGATTCACGTAACGAAGAGGAGGAGCAAACGCCACTCCAAGACATATGCACCATGGAGCCTGTCACCCCCAAGTTCAACCCTTGGTCGGCCTGCCCGATCACTTTTGATCGCAAGGATCACCCGACTAGTATCCCGCACGGAGGATCAGCTGCCTTGGTACTAGACCCAATAATTGACGGATACCATCTCACCCGAGTCCTTATGGACGGCGGCAGTAGTCTTAATCTGATATATCAGGACACAGTCCGCAAAATGGGGATAGACCCGACAAGAATCAGCCAAAGCAATACTACCTTTAAAGGAGTAATACCAGGCCCAGAGGCCCGCTGCACGGGCTCTCTAGTACTAGAGGTTGTATTCGGTTCTCCCGAAAACTTCCAAAGTGAAAAGTTAACCTTCGACATCGCTCCATTCCGAAGCGGCTATCAAGCACTACTCGGAAGAACGGCCTTCGCTCGTTTTAATGCAATACCGCATTACGCTTATCTTAAGCTTAAGATGCCCGGTCCACGTGGCATCATCATAGTTAGCAGAAACACAGATCGTTCCTTACGTGCGGAAGAATGTGTGGCGGCTTTAGCAGCCGAACACTGAACGGTCTCTCCAACCAGAATAAATGATCGGTCGTCAAGACCGCGGACACGACTAAACGAGTCCGGCGCACCACTAGCTATAACAACTCAGATAAACCTAAGACTGGGTCGATGGATATATCCCTATAGGTGGTGCTAGGGGCTTCCCACATGTAAAAAAGACTACAGTTCGGCTTGACCTTATTTAGATCGAATTTTAATGGTTTATTAAGAATAACCAATTTTTCCCACGAAAACTTTCACCTGGGATTTTCTCTCTTACAGATGATCATCGTGCTACACCCTTCCAGGATACGGCACAAAGGAGACACAGGCGCAGACGTGCAGCAGGGCCCCGTTCAAAGGATTCTTTTTAGATTAAGACCCTGTGTAAACCCTTTTTCCTGTCTCTTGTTGCTTCACACCCTCTTGATACTCAACATAACCAAGAGGGTGTTGGGGATCGTAGCAGAAATTTAAAATTTTCTATGCATCACCAAGATCAATCTATGGAGTCATCTAGCAACGAAGGGAAGAGGAGTGCATCTACATACCCTTGTAGATCGCGAGCGGAAGCGTTCAAGAGAATGGGGATGATGGAGTCGTACTCGTCGTGATCCAAATCACCGATGATCCTAGCGCCGAACGGACGGCACCTTCGCGTTCAACACACATACGGAGCGAGGACGTCTCCCGCGCCTTGATCCAGCAAGGAGGAGGCAGAGGTTGAGGAAGAGGGCTCCAACAATAGCACGACGGCGTGGTGGTGGTGGAGCAGCAGTACTCTGGCAGGGCTTCGCCAAGCTCTTGCGGAGGAGGAGAGGTGTTGGGGAGGGGAGGGGCTGCGCCTTGGATGTTGTGTGCAGCCCTCCCCTTGCCCCTCTATTTATAGGGGAAGGAGGAAGGGGGGCGGCCCCATCTAGATGAGATCTAGAGGGGGGCGGCCAAGGGGAGGGGGCTTGCCCCCCAAGCAAGGGGGCGCCCCCTTTAGGGTTCCCCCCCAACCCTAGGCGCATGGGCCCAAGGGGGGATGCGCCCAGCCCATGTAGGGCTGGATCCCTTTCCTCTACGACCCATTAGGCCCTCCGAGAGAGGTGTCCCCTCCCGGTGGACCCCCGGAACCCCTCTGGTGGTCCCGGTACAATACCTATATGCCCCCCGAACCTTTCTGGTGACCGTATGACAGCTTCCTACATATAAATCTTCATCTCCGGACCATTTCGGAACACCTCATGACGTCCGGGATCTCATCCGGGACTCCGAACAACATTCGGCAATCACATACAAGTCTTCCTAATAACCCTAGCGTCATCGAACCTTAAGTGTGTAGACCCTACGGGTTCGGGAACCATGCAGACATGACCGAGACAACTCTCCGGCCAATAACCAACAGCGGGATCTGGATACCCATGTTGGCTCCCACATGTTCCATGATGATCTCATCGGATGAACCACGATGTCGAGGATTCAAGAAATCCCGTATACAATTCCCTTTGCCAATCGGTACGTTACTTGCCCGAGATTCGATCGTCGGTATCCCAATACCTTGTTCAATCTCATTACCGGCAAGTCACTTTACTCGTTCCGTAATGCATGATCCCATGACCAACTACTTAGTCACACTGAGCTCATTATGATGATGCATTACTGAGTGGGCCCAGAGATACCTCTCCGTCATATGGAGTGACAAATCCCAGTCTCGAGTCATGCCAACCCAACAGACACTTTCGGAGATACCTGTAGTGCACCTTTATAGTCACCCAGTTACATTGTGACGTTTGCTACACCCAAAGCACACCTACGGTATCCGGGAGTTGCACAATCTCACGGTCTAAGGAAATGATACTTGACATTCAGAAAAGCTCTAGCAGACGAACTACACGATCTTGTGCTATGCTTAGGATTGGGTCTTGTCCATCACATCATTCTCCTGATGATGTGATCCCGTTATGAATGACATCCAATGTCCATGGTCAGGAAACCGTAACCATCTATTGATCAACGAGCTAGTCAACTAGAGGCTCACTAGGGACATGTTGTGGTCTATGTATTCACACATGTATTACGATTTCCGTATAACACAATTATAACATGAACAATAGAAAATTATCATGAACAAGGAAATATCATAATAACCATTTTATTATTGCCTCTAGGCCATATTTCCAATAGTCTCCCACTTGCACTAGAGTCAATAATCTAGTTACATTGTGATGAATCGAACACCCATAGAGTTCTGGTGTTGATCATGTTTTGCTCGAGGAAGAGGTTTAGTCAATGGATCTGCGACATTCAGGTCCGTATGCACTTTACAAATATCTATGTCTCCATTTTGAACATTTTCACGAATGGAGTTGAAGCAACGCTTGATATGCCTGGTCTTCCTGTGAAACCTGGGCTCCTTGGCAAGGGCAATAGCTCCAGTGTTGCCACAGAAGAGAGTCATCGGGCCCGACGCATTGGGAATAACTCCTAGGTCGGTAATGAACTCCTTCACCCAGATTGCTTCTTGTGCTGCCTCCGAGGCTGCCATGTACTCCGCTTCACATGTAGATCCCACCACGACGCTTTGCTTGCAACTGCACCAGCCGACTGCCCCACCATTCAAAATATACAAGTATCCGGTTTGTGACTTGGAGTCATCTAGATCTGTGTCAAAGCTAGCATCGACGTAACCCTTTACGACGAGCTCTTCGTCATCTCCATAAATGAGAAACATATCCTTAGTCCTTTTCAGGTACTTCAGGATATTCTTGACCGCTGTCCAGTGTTCCATGCCGGGATTACTTTGGTACCTTCCTACCAAACTTACGACAAGGTTTACATCAGGTCTGGTACACAGCATGGCATACATAATAGACCCTATGGCCGAGGCATAGGGGATGACACACATCTTTTCTCTATCTTCTGCCGTGGTCGGGGATTGAGCCGTGCTCAATCTCGTACCTTGCAACACAGGCAAGAACCCCTTCTTTGACTGATCCATATTGAACTTCTTCAATATCTTGTCAAGGTACATACTCTGTGAAAGACCAATGAGGCGTCTCGATCTATCTCTATAGATCTTGATGCCTAATATATAAGCAGCTTCTCCAAGATCCTTCATTGAAAAATACTTGTTCAAGTAGGCCTTTATGCTTTCCAAGAATTCTATATTATTTCCCATCAATAGTATGTCATCCACATATAATATGAGAAATGCTACAGAGCTCCCACTCACTTTCTTGTAAACACAGGCTTCTCCATAAGTTTGTGTAAACCCAAACGCTTTGATCATCTCATCAAATCGAATGTTCCAACTCCGAGATGCTTGCACCAGCCCATAGATTGAGCGTTGGAGCTTGCACACCTTGTCAGCATTCTTAGGATCGACAAAACCTTCCGGTTGCATCATATACAATTCTTCCTTAAGGAAACCATTAAGGAATGCCGTTTTGACGTCCATTTGCCATATCTCATAATCATAGAATGCGGCAATTGCTAACATGATTCTGATGTACTTCAGCTTCGCTACGGGTGAGAAAGTCTCATCGTCGTCAACCCCTTGAACTTGTCGATAACCCTTAGCGACAAGCCGAGCCTTATAGATGGTCACATTACCATCCGCGTATGTCTTCTTCTTAAAGATCCATTTATTTTCTATGGCTCGCCGATCATCGGGCAAGTCAGTCAAAGTCCATACTTCGTTTTCATACATGGATCCTATCTCGGATTTCATGGCTTCCAGCCATTTGTCGGAATCTGGGCCCGCCATCGCTTCTTCATAGTTCGAAGGTTCACTATTGTCCAACAACATGATTTCCAGGACAGGGTTGTCGTACCACTCTGGTGCGGAACGTGTCCTTGTGGACCTACGAAGTTCAGTAGCAACTTGATCTGAAGTTTCATGTTCATCATCATTAACTTCCTCTCTAGTCGGTGCAGGCACCTCAGGAACATTTTCCTGAGCTGCGCCACTCTCCGGTTCAAGAGGCAATACTTCATCAAGTTCTACTTTCCTCCCACTTACTTCTTTCGAGAGAAACTCTTTCTCTAGAAAGTATCCATTCTTGGCAACAAAGATCTTGCCTTCGGATCTAAGGTAGAAGGTATACCCAATAGTTTCTTTAGGGTATCCTATGAAGACGCATTTTTCTGATTTGGGTTCGAGCTTTTCAGGTTGAAGTTTCTTCATGTAAGCATCGCATCCCCAAACTTTTAGAAATGACAGCTTATGTTTCTTCCCAAACCATAATTCATACGGTGTCATCTCAACGGATTTCGACGGAGCCCTATTTAAAGTGAATGCGGCAGTCTCTAAAGCATAGACCCAAAATGACAGCGGTAGATCGGTAAGAGACATCATAGATCGCACCATATCTAATAGAGTGCGATTACGACGTTCGGACACACCATTACGCTGAGGTGTTCCAGGCGGCGTGAGTTATGAAACTATTCCACATTTCCTTAAGTGCGTGCTAAATTCGTGACTCAAATATTCTCCCCCACGATCTGATCGCAAGAACTTGATTCTCCTGTCACGTTGATTCTCAACCTCAGTCTGAAATTCCTTGAACTTTTCAAAGGTCTCAGACTTGTGTTTCATTAAGTAGACATACCCATATCTACTCAAGTCATCAGTGAGGGTGAGAACATAACGATAGCCACCGCGAGCTTCAACACTCATTGGACCGCACACATCAGTATGTATGATTTCCAATAAGTTGGTTGCTCGCTCCATTGTTCCTGAGAATGGAGTCTTGGTCATTTTACCCATGAGGCATGGTTCGCATGTGTCAAATGATTCGTAATCAAGAGACTCTAAAAGTCCATCTGCATGGAGCTTCTTCATGCGTTTGACACCTATGTGACCAAGGCGGCAGTGCCACAAGTATGTGGGACTATCATTATCAACCTTACATCTTTTGGTACTCACACTATGAATATGTGTAGCATTACGCTCGAGATTCATTAAGAATAAACCATTCACCATCGGAGCATGACCATAAAACATATCTCTCATATAAATAGAACAACCATTATTCTCGGATTTAAATGAGTAGCCATCTCGTATTAAACGAGATCCTGATACAATGTTCGTGCTCAAAGCTGGCACTAAATAACAATTCTTGAGGTTTAAAACTAATCCCGTAGGTAAATGTAGAGGTAGCGTGCTAACGGCGATCACATTGACCTTGGAACCATTCCCGACGCGCATCATCACCTCGTCCTTCGCCAGTCTCCGCTTATTCCGTAGCTCCTGTTTGAGTTACAAATATGAGCAACCGCACCGTATCAAATACCCAGGAGCTACTACGAGTACTGGTAAGGTACACATCAATAACATGTATATCACATATACCTTTGGTGTTGCCGGCCTTCTTGTCCGCTAAGTACTTGGGGCAGTTCTGCTTCAAGTGACCACTTCCCTTGCAATAAAAACACTCAGTCTCGGGCTTGGGTCCATTCTTTGGCTTCTTTCCGGCAGCTTGCTTACCGGGTGCAGCAACTCCCTTGCCGTCCTTCTTGAAGTTCTTTTTACCCTTGCCTTTCTTGAACTTAGTGGTTTTATTCACCATCAACACTTGATGTTCCTTTTTGATTTCCACCTCCGCTGATTTCAGCATTGAATATACCTCAGGAATGGTCTTTTCCATCACCTGCATATTAAAGTTCATCACAAAGCTCTTGTAGCTAGGTGGGAGCGACTGAAGGATTCTGTCAACGACCGCATCATCCGGGAGATTAACTCCCAGCTGAGACAAGCGGTTGTGCAACCCAGACATTTTGAGTATGCGCTCGCTGACGAAACTATTCTCCTCCATCTTACAACTGTAGAACTTGTCGGAGACTTCATATCTCTCGACCCGGGCATGAGATTGGAAAACCATTTTCAGCTCTTGGAATATCTCATATGCTCCGTGTTGCTCAAAACGCTTCTGGAGCCCCGGTTCTAAGCTGTAAAGCATGCCGCACTGAACCAGGGAGTAATCATCAGCACGGGACTGCCAAGCGTTCATAATGTCTTGGTTTGCTGGGGGTGGTGCTTCACCTAGCGGTGCTTCAAGGACATATGCTTTCTTGGCAGCTATGAGGATGATCCTCAAGTTCCGGACCCAGTCCATATAGTTGCTACCATCATCTTTCAGCTTGGTTTTCTCTAGGAACGCGTTGAAGTTGAGGACAACATTAGCGTGGGCCATTTGATCCACAAGACATGTTGTAAAGATTTTAGACTAAGTTCATGATAATTAAGTTCATCTAATCAAATTATTTAATGAACTCCCACTCAGATAGACATCCCTCTAGTCATCTAAGTGATACATGATCCGATTCAACTAAGCCGTGTCCAATCATCACGTGAGACGGACTAGTCATCATCGATGAACATCTTCATGTTGATCGTATCTTCCATACGACTCATGTTCGACCTTTCGGTCTTCCGTGTTCTGAGGCCATGTCTGTACATGCTAGGCTCGTCAAGTCAACCTAAGTGTTTTGCGTGTGTAAATCTGGCTTACACCCGTTGTATGCGGACGTTAGAACCTATCACACCCGATCATCACGTGGTGCTTCGGAACAACGGACCTTAGCAACGGTGCACAGTTAGGGGGAACACTTTCTTGAAATTATTGCGAGGGATCATCTTATTTATGCTACCGTCGTTCTAAGAAAATAAGATGTAAAACATGATAAACATCACATGCAACCAAATAGTGACATGATATGGCCAATATCATTTTGCTCCTTTTGATCTCCATCTTCGGGGTGCCATGATCATCGTCGTCACCGGCATGACACCATGATCTCCATCATCATGATCTCCATCATCGTGTCTTCATGAAGTTGTCTCGTCAACTATTACTTCTACTAGTATGGCTAACGGTTAGCGATAAAGTAAAATAATTACATGACGTATAAGTTGACACGCAGGTCATAAATAAATTAAGACAACTCCTATGGCTCCTGCCGGTTGTCATACTCATCGAAATGCAAGTCGTGATTCCTATTACAAGAACATGATCAATCTCATACATCACATATATCATTCATCACATCCTTTTGGCCATATCACATCACACGACATATGCTGCAAAAAGTAGTTAGATGTCCTCTAATTGTTGTTGCAAGTTTTTACGTGGCTGCTATAGGTTTCTAGCAAGAACGTTTCTTACCTATGCCAAAACCACAACGTGATATGACAATTTCTATTTACCCTTCATAAGGACCCTTTTCATCGAATCCGATCCGACTAAAGTGGGAGAGACAGACACCCGCTAGCCACCTTATGCAACTAGTGCATGTCAGTCGGTGGAACCTGTCTCACATAAGCGTACGTGTAAGGTCGGTCCGGGCCGCTTCATCCCACGATGCCACCGAATCAAGATAAGACTAGTAACGGCAAGTAAATTGACAAAATCGACGCCCACAACAACTTGTGTTCTACTCGTGCATAGAAACTACGCATAGACCTAGCTCATGATGCCACTGTTGGGGATCGTAGCAGAAATTTAAAATTTTCTACGCATCACCAAGATCAATCTATGGAGTCATCTAGCAACGAAGGGAAGAGGAGTGCATCTACATACCCTTGTAGATCGCGAGCGGAAGCGTTCAAGAGAACGGGGATGATGGAGTCGTACTCGTCGTGATCCAAATCACCGATGATCCTAGCACCGAACGGACGGCACCTCCGCCTTCAACACACGTACGGAGCGAGGACGTCTCCCGCGCCTTGATCCAGCAAGGAGGAGGGAGAGGTTGAGGAAGAGGGCTCCAACAGCAGCACGACGGCGTGGTGGTGGTGGAGCAGCAGTACTCCGGGAGGGCTTTGCCAACCTCTTGCGGAGGAGGAGAGGTGTTGGGGAGGGGAGGGGTTGCGCCTTGGATGTTGTGTGCAGCCCTCCCCTTGCCCCTCTATTTATAGGGGAAGGAGGAAGGGGGCCGGCCCCCTCTAGATTAGATCTAGAGGGGGGCGGCGGCCAAGGGGAGGGGGCTTGCCCCCAAGCAAGGGGGCGTCCCCTTTAGGGTTTCCCCCCAACCCTAGGCGCATGGGCCCAAGGGGGGATGCGCCCAGCCCATGTAGGGCTGGTTCCCTTTCCTCTACGGCCCATTAGCCCCTCCGAGAGATGTGGCCCCTCCCGGTGGACCCCCGGAACCCCTCTGGTGGCCCCGGTACAATACCGATATGCCCCCGAACCTTTCCGGTGACCGTATGACAGCTTCCTACGTATAAATCTTCACCTCCGGAGCATTCCGGAACTCCTCGTGACGTCCGGGATCTCATCCGGGACTCCGAACAACATTCGGTAATCACATACAAGTCTTCCTAATAACCCTAGCGTCATCGAATCTTAAGTGTGTAGACCCTAAGGGTTCGGGAACCATGCAGACATGACTGAGACAACTCTCCGGCCAATAACCAACAGCGGGATCTGGATACCCATGTTGGCTCCCACATGTTCCACGATGATCTCATCGGATGAACCACGATGTCGAGGATTCAAGCAATCCCGTATACAATTCCCTTTGTCAATTGGTACGTTACTTGCCCGAGATTCGATCGTCGATATCCCAATACCTCGTTCAATCTCATTACCGGCAAGTCACTTTACTCCTTCCGTAATGCATGATCCCGTGACCAACTACTTAGTCACACTGAGCTCATTATGATGATGCATTACCGAGTGGGCCCAGAGATACCTCTCCGTCATACGGAGTGACAAATCCCAGTCTCGATTCATGCCAACCCAACAGATACTTTCGGAGATACCTGTAGTGCACCTTTATAGTCACCCAGTTACGTTGTGACGTTTGGTACACCCAAAGCACTCCTACGGTATCCGGGAGTTGCACAATCTCATGGTCTAAGGAAATGATACTTGACATTCAGAAAAGCTCTAGCAGACGAACTACACGATCTTGTGCTATGCTTAGGATTGGGTCTTGTCCATCACATCATTCTCCTGATGATGTGATCCCGTTATAAATGACATCCAATGTCCATGGTCAGGAAACCGTAACCATGTATTGATCAATGAGCTAGTCAACTAGAGGCTCACTAGGGACATGTTGTGGTCTATGTATTCACACATGTATCACGATTTTCGGATAACACAATTATAGCATGAACAATAGACAATTATCATGAACAAGGAAATATAATAATAACCATTTTATTATTGCCTCTAGGGCACATTTCCAACAGAGGGATGCTGGCGTTATTGGCATTTCGTCATGTCAGACTAATGCACGTACCTGGAAATTCAGGGCTTATTATCGAGGGCGTTACTCAGCCCCATATACGTTGTAAAGACCGAATACCTTAGGGAGTGTTCGGCGTCGCGAGTTTGGCCTTATATGCATCAGCTTCGAATCATGTCTTTGGTCAATAGTTGGGTTTTCCCGGCTCCCGTGATTTGCTACCTTACGTTCCGCTCTATCGGCTAAGGTGGCACCGGGAGAACTACTGCGATTGTGCCCTGGTTCATCTGGATGAGCACCTCAGTAGAGAAAGCCGAAAACTGACTGTCATGATAAAGCCTGAGACTGGTCAACCACTCGAGGACTCAGCGGAATCTTTGCGATTCCTCCGCATTAACGAAGGACCGGTTTCCCGGTCATGTATGTACGGGCACCGTATTCGGATAAGCGCGGAAGTACCGGGGGCTATATAGTAGCTCCACTGTCAAACTCCTATGGCTAAGTGAAAGTGTTAAAGCAATATAGTCCGATTGCCTTGTTCGCCGTGCTATCACCTCCTTAATGGACCAAGACATTGGATCAAGTGTGAATACGCGCTTTTTCGAACACCCCCACATTATATGCGTGGGGGCTGAAGCCGACGACTGCAAACTTTCTGGTTATATACATACATAAACGGCCGCACAGGAGACATCATAATACTTTCAGACAAAAGTATAACACAGCCTTTATAATCCAAATAGCATTGTTTTTACAATTGGGATACATGTCACTCGAACATGATACTCCTCAAGCACCGAGCCTCTATTAAACGAGCGCCTTCTAGGACTTCTTCAAAATAGTGCTCGGCCGAGACCTGGCCTATGGCCGGACCCCGAGTTGCAATAGTGGTGGCATCCATCTCTGCCCAGTATGTCTTAACATGGGCAAGAGCCATCCGCGCACCCTCTATGCACGCCGACCTCTTTACAGCGTCGATATGCGGCACAACACCAAGGAATCGTTGCACTAAACCAAAATAACTATTCGGCCTTGGTCCTTCCAGCCAAAGATGATCCACGATAGACCTCATGGCAAGCCCGGAAAACCTATGGAGCTTAGCCCACTTGGCCATTTGCTCATTTAATAGCAGCGGACGCGTTGGAGCACTGAACTGCGACCAGAACAACTTTTCCACTTCGTGATGTTTTTGATCTTTGAAAAACTCAGTCGCATCAGCAGCACTCATTGCCAAGTCCAAGTACGCGTCTGCAGCACTCCATAATTGATCCAGAGGGGCATACTTCGGATCTCCAAACTTCGTCCGCAACAAAAAGGGCTTCCCGGCCGTGATATCTCCGGCTTGACGAAGCTCCTCCTTCGCCGCTCTGATTTTAGAGCGGGTTTCCTTGGCTGCTACCATGGCTTTCTTCATGTCCGCCGTTTTTGCTTGGCTTTCCTTTTCAAGAAGCTCATACCGGGCGGCGGCATCCTGCAGCTCAACAGCCATCTTGGCTATTTTATCTTCGCTCTGGTGATGAGCAGCCCGTTCGGATCTTAACTCTTCGGCCGCCTTTAGGGCGGCCGCATCACTTCTCCTGGCTTGTTCCTTGGCTCACGCAAGATCCGCCCGAAGGGTCTCCATGGCGGCAGCTCCATCTGCAGTCACAACATGTTATAGATACTAGCATCATGCTCCTCTTAATATCTGTTGACCACTGGAGAATACATACCCTGTGCCTCGTTAAGCCGCTTGTTCACAAGCACGATGTCGGCATCTACCGTATCAAGCTGTCGCCTCAGTTCGGCAAACTCACCAGTCCGGCCAACCATCGGACCCTCAGCCGCCTGCACATGTGAGCAGCATGATCATTACCTGGGACTATGATCCTCTGTTTGCCGCCTCTGGACAGCAACCAGAGTCTCAGGGGCTACTATCTGTATAGGGCACACCTAGCGTGTCCGGTACCGTCAAAATATATATATATATATATATATTACTTTGCGTACCTCAAAGACTTTTAGCAGGCTCATAAAAGCTTCATGCAACCCACTTTTGGCGGATGAAATCCTTTCAGCCACCGTACCCACTAAAGTACGATGTGCCTCTGAGATAGCCGCTTGCTCCAGACAACCCATCAGTGCATCCGGTCATGCACCAGACAGTCCCGGACTCTTTCTGTTGCTCCCCTTAGGAGCCGAATACTCCGGACTTTGGGTGGCCAAAGGGTTACCTTCCGGCCTTGACAGATCAGGAGAAATCCTCCGTGACGACACCTCGGGGTTGTCCGCCTCATGAGGTGGGGAGATAGGGGGAGGCGTTTCGCTCTCCATCATCTCCGGAAGAAGATCCCCCGAAGACGAACTCTGTCGAGAAGGGCTACGATCCGAACTACAAGACATACGTCTCAGTTATTGTCCTCGGAGATGAAGTAGGATATATTTACCAAAAGTACTCTGGTCCACTTACAGCTCGATGGAGGGTTGATCCCCTTGCGGGGACTGTGCGGTAAGGATGCCCTCCGGGGCAGGGCCCCCTGGCGAAGGTTTCTTCCCTTGTTTCCAAGTCTTCAGAGGTGGTCCTCTTCTTTCCTTGGGGAGAGGGAATTTTAGATTCTTCTCCCCGGTTACCCTCCTTCGCGGAGACACTAATTCCCCCGGTTTGGATGAGTAATGCGTGAGGCCCGCTTTCGGCTTCTTTATTCCTCCCTCTATCTTCCCCTGATAGCACTTGATAAGGTGCGAGCTCAAGCATCCTGGCTAGTACAGGATCTGATGAGCCTTTGGGAAGGGGGGCCGAACACCTGATCATCTTCGCCTTTCTTATCCAGTCCTGGCCAAGAGCAACTTTTTCAGAATGATGTTATGACAAATGAAAAGACGGCATGTTCGGCCGCAGAATTACTTACGTGGGTATCTGTACGACTGCAGTTTAGACCCGCATCCTCGGTGGTGTCCGGACACTTTATTCGTGATCCGAAGAACAATCCATACATCCCTTCGAGCGTCACGTCGAAGAATTGCTGAATAGTTCACGGTCCTTACGGGTTGAACTCCCACATACGGAGAGGTCGATGTTGGCATGGCAGGACCCGATGAACTAGCATGACTTGCATTACCTTGACAAGGCTGACATCTCTCTTGAGGAGATCTCGGATGCGACTCTGCAATGTCGGAACGTCATTAATTGGCCCCCAGTCCAGCCCATTGTTGACCCATGATGCCAGTTGTGGCGAGGGGGCCGAACGGAAGGCGGGGGCAGCTACCCACTTAGTACTTTGGGGATCTGTGATGTAAAACCACTCCCGCTGCCATAAGTTGGACATCTCTAGGAAGGAACCCTTTGGCCATGGAGCATCGACACTTTTACTTATTATGGCGCCTCCGCATTCTATGTGTCGCCCATCGATCATCTTCGGCTTCACATTGAAGGTCTTAAGCCATAAGCCGAAGTGCGGGGTGATGCGGAGGAAGGCCTCACACACGACGATAAACAACGAGATGTGAAGGATGGAATCTGGAGCTAGATCATGGAAGTAGAGCCCGTAATAGAACATAAGCCCTCTAAAAAAGGGATCAAGACTGAAGCCTAGCCCTCGGAGGAAGTGGGAAACAAATATGACACTCTTGTTGGGTTCGGGAGTGGGGATGACCTGCCCTTGAGCAGGCAGCCTGTGCGAAATTTCGGCGGTCAGATACCTGGCTTCTCTTAGCTTCTTGATGTCCTCCTCTGTGACAGAAGAGGCCATCCACCGGCCTTGAAGGTTGGATCCGGACATGATTGAAGATCCGAAGCGCTTAGCCTGAGCCTTGGGTGTTGGAATTCAAGGTGGGGGAAGGGAAGGATCGAGCGTGAGAAGAAAAGGACAGGCCTTGGCCCCTTTATAAAGAGGATGAATATCAAGCGTCCTCCGCGTGGCCGTTCGGAACTTGCCTAAAATCGAGGAGTCATACCAGCAGGCGCGATTGGGTTACCCACACCCGTATTGATGAGAATCCCGTGATAAGGGGACACGATCTCTGCTTCGACAAGACGTGCCAAGAAAACTGTTGGGGAACGTTGCAGAAAACAAAAAATTTCCTACGGTTTCACCAAGATCTATGTGTTCATCTAGCAACGAGTGATCGGATTGCATCTACATACCTTTGTAGATCACGCGCGGAAGTGTTCAAAGAATGGGGATGAGGAAGTCGTACTCGACGTGATCCAAATCACCGGAGATCCTAGCGCCGAACGGACGGCACCTCCGTGTTCAACACACGTACGGTCAGCGTGACGTCTCCTCCTTCTTGATCCAGCAAGGGGGGAGGAGAGGTTGATGAAGATCCAGCAGCACGACGGCGTGGTGGTGGATGCAGCAGTCACCGCAGCAGGGCTTCACCGTTCTTCTGCGAGAGGGAGAGGTGTAGCAGGGGAGAGGGAGGCGCCAAGAGTCAAGGGTGCGGCTGCCCCTCCCTCCCCCCCTTTATATAGGCTCCCCAAGGGGGGGCGCCGGCCCTAGGAGATGGGATCTCCTAGGGGGGTGGCGGCCAAGGGTGGAGTGGCCCCCAAGGCAAGTGGGGCGCCCCCCCACCCTAGGGTTTCCAACCCTAGGCGCAGGGGGTGGGCCAAGGGGGGCGCACCAGCCCACTATGGGCTGGTTCCCCTCCCCACTTCAGCCCATGGGGCCCTCCGGGATGGGTGGTCCCACCCGGTGGACCCCCGGGACCCATCCGGTGGTCCCGGTACAATACCGGTGACCCCCGAAACTCTCCCGATGGCCGAAACTGCACTTCCTATATATAATTCTTCACCTCCAGACCATTCCGGAACTCCTCGTGACGTCCGGGATCTCATCCGGACTCCGAACAACTTTCGGTTACTGCATATTCATATCTCTATAACCCTAGCGTCACCGAACCTTAAGTGTGTAGACCCTACGGGTTCGGGAGACATGTAGACATGACCGAGATGGCTCTCCGGTCAATAACCAACAGCGGGATCTGGATACCCATGTTGGCTCCCACATGCTCCTCGATGATCTCATCGGATGAACCACGATGTCGAGGATTCAAGCAACCCCGTATACAATTCCCTTTGTCAATCGGTACGTTACTTGCCCGAGATTCGATCGTCGGTATCCCAATACCTCGTTCAATCTCGTTACCGGCAAGTCACTTTACTCGTACCGTAATGCATGATCCCGTGACAGACCACTTGGTCACTTTGAGCTCATTATGATGATGCATTAGCGAGTGGGCCCAGTGATACCTCTCCGTCATATGGAGTGACAAATCCCAGTCTTGATCCGTGTCAACCCAACAGATATTTCGGAGATACCCGTAGTATACCTTTATAGTCACACAGTTACGTTGTGACGTTTGGTACACCCAAAGCACTCCTACGGTATCCGGGAGTTGCACGATCTCATGGTCTAAGGAAAAGATACTTGAACATTGGAAAAACTCTAGCAAACGAACTATACGATCTTGTGCTATGTTTAGGATTGGGTCTTGTCCATCACATCATTCTCCTAATGATGTGATCTCGTTATCAATGACATCCAATGTCCATAGTCAGGAAACCATGACTATCTATTGATCAACGAGCTAGTCAACTAGAGGCTTACTAGGGACATGTTGGTGTCTATGTATTCACACATGTATTACGATTTCCGGATAACACAATTATAGCATGAATAAAAGACAATTATCATGAACAAGGAAATATAATAATAATCCTTTTATTATTGCCTCTAGGGCATATTTCCAACAGTCTCCCACTTGCACTAGAGTCAATAATCTAGTTACATTGTGATGAATCGAACACCCATAGAGTTCTGGTGTTGATCATGTTTTGCCCTAGGGAGAGGTTTAGTCAACGGATCTGCGACATTCAGATCCGTATGTACTTTACAAATTTCTATGTCTCCATCTTGAACATTTTCACGGATGGAGTTGAAGCGACGCTTGATGTGCCTAGTCTTCTTGTGAAACCTGGGCTCCTTGGCAAGTGCAATAGCTCCAGTGTTGTCACAGAAGAGCTTGATCGGCCCCGACGCATTGGGTATGACTCCTAGGTCGGTGATGAACTCCTTCACCCAGATTGCTTCATGTGCTGCCTCCGAGGCCGCCATGTACTCCGCTTCACATGTAGATCCCGCCACGACGCTCTGCTTGCAACTGCACCAGCTTACTGCCCCACCATTCAAAATATACACGTATCCGGTTTGTGACTTAGAGTCATCCAGATCTGTGTCGAAGCTAGCATCGACGTAACCCTTTTCGACGAGCTCTTCATCACCTCCATAAACGAGAAACATTTCCTTAGTCCTTTTTAGGTACTTCAGGATATTCTTGACCGCTGTCCAGTGTTCCTTGCCGGGATTACTTTGGTACCTACCTACCAAACTTACGGCAAGGTTTACATCAGGTCTGGTACACAGCATGGCATACATAATAGACCCTATGGCTGAGGCATAGGGGATGACACTCATCTCTTCTATATCTTCTGCCGTGGTCGGACATTGAGCTGAGCTCAATTTCACACCTTGCAACACAGGCAAGAACCCCTTCTTAGACTGATCCATATTGAACTTCTTCAATATCTTATCAAGGTATGTGCTTTGTGAAAGACCTATGAGGCGTCTTGATCTATCTCTATAGATCTTGATGCCTAATATATAAGCAGCTTCTCCAAGGTCCTTCATTGAAAAACTCTTATTCAAGTAGCCTTAATGATGTCCAAAAGTTCTATATCATTTCCCATCAAAAGTATGTCATCTACATATAATATGAGAAATGCTACAGAGCTCCCACTCACTTTCTTGTAAACGCATTCTTCTCCATAAGTCTGCATAAACCCAAACGCTTTGATCATCTCATCAAAGCGAATGTTCCAACTCCGAGATGCTTGCACCAGCCCATAAATCGAGCGTTGGAGCTTGCACACCTTGTCAGCATTCTTAGGATCGACAAAACCTTCCGGCTGCATCATATACAATTCTTCCTTAAGGAAACCATTAAGGAATGCCGTTTTGACGTCCATTTGCCATATCTCATAATCATAGTATGCCGCAATTGCTAACATAATTCGGACGGACTTCAGCTTCGCTATGGGAGAGAAAGTCTCATCATAGTCAACCCCTTGAACTTGCCGATAACCCTTAGAGACAAGTCAAGCTTTATAGATGGTAACATTACCATCCGCGTCCGTCTTCTTCTTAAAGATCCATTTGTTTTCTATCGCTCGCCGATCATCGGGCAAGTCTGTCAAAGTCCATACTTTGTTTTCATACATGGATCCTATCTCGGATTGCATGGCTTCAAGCCAATTGTTGGAATCTGGGCCCGCCATCGCTTCTTCATAGTTCGAAGGTTCACCGTTGTCTAACAACATGATTTCCAAGACAGGGTTGCCGTACCACTCTGGTGCAGAACGTGTCCTTGTGGACCTACGAAGTTCAGTAGCAACTTGATCTGAAGTTTCATGATCATCATCATTAACTTCCTCTCTAGTCGGTGCAGGCACCTCAGGAACATTTTCTTGAGTTGCACCACTGTCCGGTTCAAGAGGTAATACTTCATCAAGTTCTACTTTCCTCCCACTTACTTCTTTCGAGAGAAACTCTTTCTCTAGAAAGGATCCATTCTTGGCAACAAAGTTCTTGCCTTCGGATCTGAGGTAGAAGGTATACCCAATAGTTTCTTTAGGGTATCCTATGAAGACGCATTTTTCCGACTTGGGTTCGAGCTTTTCAGGTTGAAGTTTCTTGACATAAGCATCGCATCCCCAAACTTTTAGAAACGACAGCTTAGGTTTCTTCCCAAACCATAATTCATACGGTGTCGTCTCAACGGATTTCGACGGAGCCCTATTTAAAGTGAATGCGGCAGTCTCTAAAGCATAGCCCCAAAATGATAGCGGTAAATCGGTAAGAGACATCATAGATCGCACCATATCTAATAGAGTGCGATTACGATGTTCGGACACACCATTACGCTGAGGTGTTCCAGGCGGCGTGAGTTGTGAAACTATTCCACATTTTCTTAAGTGTGTGCCAAATTCGTGACTCAAGTATTCTCCTCCACAATCTGATCGCAAAAACTTGATTTTTCTGTCACGTTGATTCTCAACATCACTCTGAAATTCCTTGAACCTTTCAAAGGTCTCAGACTTGTGTTTCATTAAGTAGACATACCCATATCTACTCAAGTCATCAGTGAGGGTGAGAACATAACGATAACCACCGCGAGCCTCAACACTCATTGGACTGCACACATCAGTATGTATGATTTCCAATAAGTTGGTTGCTCGCTCCATTGTTCCTGAGAACGGAGTCTTGGTCATTTTACCCATGAGGCATGGTTCGCATGTGTCAAATGATTCGTAATCAAGAGACTCTAAAAGTCCATCTGCATGGAGCTTCTTCATGCGTTTGACACCTATGTGACCAAGGCGGCAGTGCCACAAGTATGTGGGACTATCATTATCAACCTTACATCTTTTGGTACTCACGCTATGAATATGTGTAGCATTACGCTCGAGATTCATTAAGAATAAACCATTCACCATCGGAGCATGACCATAAAACATATCTCTCATATAAATAGAACAACCATTATTCTCGGATTTAAATGAGTAGCCATCTCGTATTAAACGAGATCCTGATACAATGTTCATGCTCAAACTTGGCACTAAATAACAATTATTGAGGTTCAAAACTAATCCCGTAGGTAAATGTAGAGGTAGCATGCCGACGGCGATCACATCGACCTTGGAACCATTCCCGACGCGCATCATCACCTCGTCCTTCGCCAGTCTCCGCTTATTCCGCAGCTCCTGCTTTGAGTTCAAATGTGAGCAACTGCACCGGTATCAAATACCCAGGAGCTACTACGAGTACTGGTAAGGTACACATCAATTACATGTATATCACATATACCTTTCGTTTTGCCGGCCTTCTTGTCCGCTAAGTATATGGGGAAGTTCCGCTTCCAGTGACCACTTTCCTTGCAATAAAAGCACTCAGTCTCGGGCTTGGGTCCATTCTTTGGCATCTTCCCGGCAGCTTGCTTGCCGGGCGCGGCAACTCCCTTGCCGTCCTTGTTGAAGTTCTTCTTACCCTTGCCTTTCTTGAACTTAGTGGTTTTATTCACCATCAACACTTGATGTTCCTTTTTGACTTCTACCTCTGCTGATTTCAGCATTGCAAATACTTCAGGAATGGTCTTTTCCATCCCCTGCATATTGAAGTTCATCACAAAGCTCTTGTAGCTCGGTGGAAGCGACTGAAGGATTCTGTCAATGACCGCGTCATCCGGGAGAATAACTCCCAGCTGAGTCAAGCGGTTATGTAACCCAAACATAGTGAGTATGTGCTCACTAACAGAACTGTTTTCCTCCATCTTACAGCTGAAGAACTTGTCGGAGACTTCATATCTCTCGACCCGGGCATGAGCTTGAAAAACCATTTTGAGCTCTTCGAACATCTCATATGCTCCGTGTCTCTCAAAACGCTTTTGGAGCCCCGGCTCTAAGCTGTAAAGCATGCCGCACTAAACGAGGGAGTAATCATCGGTACGTGTCTGCCAAGCGTTCATAACGTCTTGTTCTGCAGGGAGAGCAGGTGCTTCACCTAGCGGTGCTTGTAGGACATAGTCTTTCTTGGCAGCTATGAGGATGATCCTCAGGTTCCGGACCCAGTCCGTATAGTTGCTGCCATCGTCTTTCAGCTTGGTTTTCTCTAGGAACGCGTTGAAGTTGAGGACAACGTTGGCCATTTGATCTACAATACATGTTGTAAAGATTTTAGACTAAGTTCATGATAATTAAGTTCATCTAATCAAATTATTCAATGAACTCCCACTTAGATAGACATCCCTCCAGTCATCTAAGTATAACATGATCCGAGTTAACTAGGTCGTGTCCGATCATCATGTGAGACGGACTAGTCAACATCGGTGAACATCTTCATGTTGATCGTATCTTCTATACGACTCATGCTCGACCTTTCGGTCTTCTGTGTTCCGAGGCCATGTCTGTACATGCTAGGCTCGTCAAGTCAACCTAAGTGTTTGCATGTGTAAATCTGTCTTACACCCGTTGTATGTGAACGTTGGAATCTATCACACCCGATCATCACGTGGTGCTTCGAAACAACGAACTGTCGCAACGGTGCACAGTTAGGGGGAACACTTTCTTGAAATTATTATGAGGGATCATCTTATTTACTACCGTCGTTCTAAGTAAACAAGATGCAAAAACATGATAAACATCACATGCAATCAAATAATAATAGTGACATGATATGGCCAATATCACATAGCTCCTTTGATCTCCATCTTGGGGCTCCATGATCATCTTGTCACTGGCTTGACACCATGATCTCCATCATCATGATCTCCATCATCGTGTCTCCATGAAGTTGCTCACCAACTATTACTTCTACTACTATGGCTAACACGTTTAGCAATAAAGTAAAGTAATTTACATGGCGTTTCTGAATGACACGCAGTTCATACAAAAAATAAAGACAACTCCTATGGCTCCTGCCGGTTGTCATACTCATCGACATGCAAGTCGTGATTCCTATTACAATAGCATGAACATCTCATACATCACATATATATCATTCATCATTCATCACAACTTTGGCCATATCACATCACAAAACACTTGCTGCAAAAACAAGTTAGACGTCCTCTAATTGTTGTTGCTAGTTTTACGTGGCTGCAAGAGGGTTCTAGCAAGAACGTTTTCTTACCTACGTTAAAGCCACAACGTGATTTGTCAACTTCTATTTACCATTCATAAGGACCCTTTTCATCAAATCCGCTCCAACTAAAGTGGGAGAGACAGACACCCGCCAGCCACCTTATGCAACTAGTGCATGTCAGTCGGTGGAACCGGTCTCACGTAAGTGTACGTGTAAGGTTGGTCCGGGCCGCTTCATCCCACAATACCGTTGAAGCAAAATAAGACTAGTAGCGGCAAGAAAGTTGACAACATCTACGCCCACAACAAATTGTGTTCTACTCGTGCAAAAAGAACTACGCATAGACCTAGCTCATGATGCCACTCTTGGGGAACGTTGCAGAAAACAAAAATTTTCCTACGGTTTCACCAAGATCCATCTATGAGTTCATCTAGCAACGAGTGATCGGATTGCATCTACATACCTTTGTAGATCAGGCGCGGAAGCGTTCAAAGAACGGGGATGAGGAAGTCGTACTCAACGTGATCCAAATCACCGGAGATCCTAGCGCCGAACGGACGGCACCTCCGTGTTCAACACACGTACGGTCAGCGTGACGTCTCCTCCTTCTTGATCCAGCAAGGGGGGAGGAGAGGTTGATGAAGATCCAGCAGCACGACGGCGTGGTGGTGGATGCAGCAGTCACCGTAGCAGGGCTTCGCGGTTCTTCTGCGAGAGGGAGAGGTGTAGCAGGGGAGAGGGAGGCGCCAAGAGTCAAGGGTGCGGCTGCCCCTCCCTCCCCCCCCCCTTTATATAGGCTCCCCAAGGGGGGGCACCAGCCCTAGGAGATGGGAT
Organism: Triticum urartu; assembly: GCF_003073215.2. Taxonomy (NCBI): domain Eukaryota; kingdom Viridiplantae; phylum Streptophyta; class Magnoliopsida; order Poales; family Poaceae; genus Triticum; species Triticum urartu. Next base: position 13,379,442 of record NC_053023.1, read on the forward strand.
CTCCTAGGGGGGGCAGCGGCCAAGGGTGGAGTGGCCCCCAAGGCAAGTGGGGCGCCCCCCCCCCACCCTAGGGTTTCCAACCCTAGGCGCAGGGGGTGGGCCAAGGGGGGCGCACCAGCCCACTATGGGCTGGTTCCCCTCCCCACTTCAGCCCATGGGGCCCTTCGGGATGGGTGGTCACACCCGGTGGACCCCCGGGACCCATCCGGTGGTCCCGGTACAATACGGGTGACCCCCGAAACTCTCCCGATGGCCGAAACTGCACTTCCTATATATAATTCTTCACCTCCGGACCATTCCGGAACTCCTCGTGATGTCTGGGATCTCATCCGGGACTCCGAACAACTTTTGGGTTACTGCATATTCATATCTCTACAACCCTAGCGTCACCGAACCTTAAGTGTGTAGACCCTACGGGTTCGGGAGACATGTAGACATGACCGAGATGGCTCTCCGGTCAATAACCAACAGCAGGATCTGGATACCCATGTTGGCTCCCACATGCTCCTCGATGATCTCATCGGATGAACCACGATGTCGAGGATTCAAGCAACCCCGTATACAATTCCCTTTGTCAATCAGTACGTTACTTGCCCGAGATTCGATCGTCGGTATCCCAATACCTCGTTCAATCTCGCTACCGGCAAGTCACTTTACTCGTACCGTAATGCATGAACCCATGACCAGACACTTGGTCACTTTGAGCTCATTATGATGATGCATTACCGAGTGGGCCCAGAGATACCTCTCCGTCATACGGAGTGACAAATCCCGGTCTTGATCCGTGTCAACCCAACAGACACTTTCGGAGATACCCGTAGTATACCTTTATAGTCACCCAGTTACGTTGTGACGTTTGGTACACCCAAAGCACTCCTACGGTATCCGGGAGTTACACGATCTCATGGTCTAAGGAAAAGATACTTCACATTGGAAAAACTCTAGCAAACGAACTATACGATCTTGTGTTATGTTTAGGATTGGGTCTTGTCCATCACATCATTCTCCTAATGATGTGATCTCGTTATCAATGACATCCAATGTCCATAGTCAGGAAACCATGACTATCTATTGATCAATGAGCTAGTCAACTAGAGGCTTACTAGGGACATGTTGGTGTCTATGTATTCACACATGTATTACGATTTCTGGATAACACAATTATAGCATGAATAAAAGACAATTATCATGAACAAGGAAATATAATAATAATCCTTTTATTATTGCCTCTAGGGCATATTTCCAACAAAAACCGCCTCACAATATGTGCAGTAGCTGGTTGAGAAAAACGGTTCGAGTAATGACCGGGCCATGGCGTGATGTCACGTTATGAAAAGTTGTCAGCAGATTAGATTTGTGGAAATAATATACTCTCTACGGTGGTATGTGGAATTTGTTTTGCAGAGCCAGAAACTATCCTTGTGTTCGAAATCTTCTATGGTGTATTCAGAGGATGAACCCGCCTTGCAATGCCGAAGACAATCTGCGCGCCGGACTCATCGTCATTGAAGCCTGGTTCAGGGGCTACTGAGGGAGTCCTGGATTAGGGGGTCCTCGGACTGCCGTACTATATACTTTGGCCGGACTGTTGGACTATGAAGATACAAGATCGAAGACTTCGTCCCGTGTCCGGGTGGGACTCTCCTTTGCGTGGAAGGCAAGCTTGGCAATTCGGATATGTAGATCTCCTCCCTTGTAACCGACTCTGTGTAACCCTAGCCCCCTCCGGTGTCTATATAAACTGGAGGGTTTACTCCGTAGGACAACAACAATCATAATCATAGGCTAGCTTCTAGGGTTTAGCCTCTACGATCTCGTGGTAGATCAACTCTTGTAATACTCATATCATCAAGATCAATCAAGCAGGAAGTAGGGTATTACCTCCATCGAGAGGGCCTGAACCTGGGTAAACATTGTGTCCCCCGCCTCCTGTTACCATCCGCCTTAGATGCACAGTTTGGGACCCCCTACCCGAGATTCGCCGGTTTTGACACCGACAATGGTGGACACAAGGAATAAGTTTACACAGCTGGGCGAAGACACACCTTTTGGACGACACTTGAAGGAAGTCACTAGGTACCTGAACATTGGAATACCAAGCTTCACCAGGATCTACACTGCCACTTTACCAGAAGAGGAGTGTTGGATGATTCGAGTTCAAGTTCCTAGAAGGACATTCACGCCAGTTACTAAACCCATAGAGTTTTCCATTGATACACCAACCTGGAGTCTAGGAAAGAGCATGGCAACCCACATCGCCATAGGACGCATCGGCGAAGTTTATCACAAGAATCTTAAGGACACTATCTACCAGATATGTGGGCGCCGAGATGAGCAATGGGAGATGATCAGCACCAGGAAGGACAGGTCCATTGCAGCTTACATCCAGGAGTTAAACCAACACATTCGTCGCCAGGAGAACCAAATGTGCGCAAGCATGATGGATTTGGAGAAGGTGATGACCAGGAACACGGAGCTAGAAGAGGAACTCAAGTCTACACACGACGGATATGAAGAGGAAATCGCAATACTAGTGGAGAAGAATGACGACCTGACAAGGAATCTCGAAGTATTCATGGGAGACCCTGCACCAGGAGGAGATGACGACCAACCCAAGGACTACATCATCATCGACGACACCGACTCCGACCCCAGTGATGATGATTATGATGACGAAGCTGGAGCAGATATCATGGAGTCCTCCACCAATCAAAATTTCTAGATGACCACCATATGATTAGTAGTATTTCCCCATGTAAATAGTATAGCCCGAGCACTGTAACGGTAGTTAGATCGATTGTATGCCCTTGTTTGAAATTGTTTTGGTGTGATATGATTGTGTTTGACTCATGTGCATATGGGTAGTGCTTTCTTATTAGACCTCATTTTATTCTAATCTCTTCCCTCTAAACCCATCAGATGCCTCCAAGACGTGACCCCGGATTTGTCTTCCCACCGGAGCTCACTCAGTTGATCCAACAGCAGAATACACTGATGCAGTTGCTAGTTCAGAATCAAGGCAACAACAACCCACCGCCACCCCCTCCAGTTGATAACCTAGCCCGCTTTCTAAGGTTGCAGCCGCCGGTGTTTTCCAGTAGCACCGAGCCGATAGTCGTTGATGATTGGCTACGCAGGATAGGAAGAGAGTTGACCACTGCAGGTTGCACAGATGCTGAGAAGGTGCGATTTGCCGCACACCAATTGGATGGACCTGCAGCCTTGTGGTGGGAGAATTACACATCCACTTTTCCTATAGCCAATGTCACATGGGAGCAGTTTTAGCAAGCATTCCGCACAACTCATGTTTCAACTAGAGCTATGAGCATGAAGAAGCGTGAGTTTTGAAACTTACGCTAGGGCAACCATACTGTGGGGCAGTACGTGGATGAGTTTAGCAAGCTAGCTCGATATGCCCTAGATGACGTGGCCACCGATGCCGGGAAACAGGAGAAGTTTATGGAAGGGCTGAATGATGAGATGAGTATGCAGTTAATGGTGGCAGCATTTAACAACTACCAGGAGTTGGTAGATAAGGCTCTTATGATTGAAGGGAAGCAGCAGCAGATTGAGAGCCGCAAAAGGAAGAATGGACAAGGGAGGTACAATTCAGGAGCTCAGCAGAAACCTCGTTTCACCCCGAACTCAGGAGGATATACCCATAACCATGGAGGACATAACCACAATGGAGGAAGTTCGCATAACCACAGTGGCCCCAAGAATGGAAACGGGAATGGAGTAGGCAGTAATCAGAACTGCTCAAACCCAGCCACACCCGCCAAGAGGGATCTAAGTCATGTTACTTGCTTCAAGTGCGGGAAGACTGGACGTTACGCCACCTAATGTCCTGAAGCAAAGAATGGAAATGGCAATGGAAGCTCTGGTAAGAAGCCCAACTCTTTCAAAAAGGGACAAGTGAACCACATGAACGTGGAGGTTGAAGAGCAGCCAGATGCAGTTTTTGGTTAAGTCATTTACCGCTCTCGTTCTTTTTGATACTGGTGCATCACATTCATACATTTCAAGGGGATTTGTGGACAAGTTTAAGTTACCCACCTTAGCCCTTAGGACACCCTTGTTAGTAAGCTCACCAGGTGCCGAGTATATGGCCAGCCGATGGTGCGACTGGATACCCTTAAACATTGGCAGCCATATTTTCCCCTCAGACCTAATAATTCTAGAGTCATAAGGATTGGACGTAATACTGTGTATGGATTGTCTATCGAAGTATGGAGGAAACATTGATTGTGCTAGTAGGTCAATTCTGCTCACCACCCCGGAGGGAAAAAGGATTAAGTATGTATCCATGCATACACCAAAGAGGACTCACGTAAACTCCCTCACGGGCGTTGTTCAAGAGGAGGTGCCTGTAGTGAAGGATTACCTGGATGTATTTCCAGAGGAACTACCAGACATGCCACCGGATCGAGACATTGAGTTTTTGATAGAGCTATTGCCAGGCAGCGGACCAATATCGAAGAGACCATACCGGATGCCCACAAATGATCTGGAGGATATTAAGAAACATATTAAGGAGTTATTGGATAAAGGTTACATTCGACGAAGCTCGTCACCATGGGGAGCCCTAGTGCTCTTGGTTGAGAAGAAGGATAAATCTCTGAGAATGGTGGTTGACTATCGTGCACTAAATGAAGTGATGATCAAGAACAAGTACCCACAGCCGATGATCAATGATTTGTTTGACCAGCTACAAGGAGCTAAAGTATTTTCCAAGATCGATCTACGATCAGGGTACCACCAGCTGAAGATCCAAGAACAAGATATACCTAAGACAGCTTTCACCACAAGGTACGGGCTATACGAGTACACGGTTATGTCATTTGGATTGACTAATGCCCCTGCCTATTTTATGAGTATGATGAATAAGGTGTTCATGGAGTTCTTGGATATGTTTTTCGTGGTGTTCATTGATGACATTTTGGTATACTCGAAGAATGAAGAGGAACACAAGGAGCATTTGCGTTTGTTCTCGAGAAGCTCAGGGAACATCAGTTATATGCCAAGTTCAGCAAATATGAGTTTTGGTTGAAGGAAGTTGGATTTATTGGCCATGTTATATCAGGACAAGGTATAGCAGTGGATCCTACCAAGGTTCAGTCAGTCACTAAGTGGTTGGCACCCACCTTAGTTGGAGAGATCCGCAGTTTTCTAGGACTCGCAGGATATTATCGGAGATTCATCGAGAATTTCTCTAAGATTGCGAAGCCTATGACGGAGTTGTTGAAAAAGGACACCAAGTTCAAATGGACAGACGAATGTGAGGCAAGTTTCCAGGAGCTAAAGAAACGTTTGGTTACAGCCCCAATGCTGATTTTGCCAGATATACGTAAGGATTTCCAAGTGTATTAGGACGCGTCTCGCTTAGGGCTTGGAGGTGTACTTATGCAAGATGAAATAGATGTTTCGTATGCCTCACGTCAGCTTCGACCACATGAGTTGAATTATGCCACGCATGATTTGGAGTTAGCAGCAGTAGTGCATGCGCTCAAGACCTGGAGACATTTTCTTATTGAAAATCATTGTGACGTGTACACGGATCATAAGAGTTTGAAGTACATTTTCACATAGAAGGAGTTGAATCTCAGGTAAAGGAGATGATTGGAACTTATAAAGGATTATGATATGAAGTTGCACTATAATCCAGGCAAGGCCAATGTCATAGCAGATGCTTTGAGCCAGAAGAGTTACGCCAATACCCTCATAAGCGGAGGATTACCAACAGAGTTAGCCGGAGATCTTAGGGAGCTATGTTTGGGGATAGTCCCTAGATGTTTTGTTGCAGCATTGGAAATTTAGTCGACATTATTGGGAAAGATTCGAGAAGCTCAGAAGGATGATAAGGAAATTGTTGAGATAAAGGAGAAGATGAGCAAAGGAAAAGCCAAAGGTTTTCGTGAAGATGAGCACGACACCTTATGGTTTGAGGACCGTGTTTATGTGCCCAATAATGCAGAGATCAGGAAGTTGATACTTCAGGAAGCTCATGACTCGCCATATTCGATACACCCCAGAAACACCAAGATGTATTTGGATTTGAAGGAGCATTTTTGGCGGACTGGTATGAAGAAGGATATTGCCGAGTATGTAGCCGTATGTGGTGTATGTCAGAGAGTGAAGGCAGAACATCAGAAGCCAGTAGGATTACTACAGCTTATGTTGATACCCGAATGGAAGTGGGATAAGCTTGGCATGGATTTTATCACCGGATTACCTAGGATCCGATCGGGATATGACTCTATCTGGGTAGTAGTTGATCGGTTGACCAAAGTGCTCACTTTATCCCAGTGAAAACCACCTATACAAGTGCGAAGTTGGCCAAGATATATATGACCAGGATCGTATGTCTGCATGGAGTTCCGAGGACTATCATATCAGATAGAGGAACACAATTTACTTCAAAGTTTTGGCACCAGCTGCACCAGACTTTGGGACCAGGCTAGAGTTTAGTACAACTTTTCATCAGCAGACAGATGGACAGACCGAGAGAGTCAATCAGATTCTAGAGGACATGTTGAGAGCTTGTGCGCTTGATTATGGATCTAGTTGGGATGACAATTTGCCTTACGCGGAGTTCTCATACAACAATAGCTACCAGGCCAGTTTGAAGATGGCACCTTTCGAGGCTTTGTATGGAAGGAGGTGCAGGACACCGTTGATGTGGGATGAAGTTGGAGACCATCAGTTGTTTGGACCAGATTTAATTAAAGAGTCAGAAGAGAAGGTTAAGCTGCTTCGAGACAGACTGAAGGTAGCTCAGTCCAAGCAGAAAAGTTATGCAGACTCAAAACGCAGGGAGGTAGTTTATGAAATTGGAGATAGAGCCTATCTTCATGTGTCACCTCTGCGAGGAGTTAAATGTTTTGGAGTCAAGGGAAAGTTAGCCCCAAGATTTGTAGGACCATACCGAGTTTTGGGACGTATGGGAGAAGTAGCCTACAAGTTGGAGTTACCCGAAGGACTGCCAGGAGTTCATGATGTGTTTCGCGTTTCCCAGTTGAAGAAGTGCCATGCGGAGATGGCCGGTATTCCTCTAAGAGATACAGTGCCCCTGGAAGCAATTCAGCTAGATAGTGATCTAACCTATGAGGAGAAACCAGTCAAGATTCTCGAGTTTGCCAGCCGGATCACACGCGGTAAGGTTATCAAGTTTTGCAAAGTTTAGTGGAGCCACCATACTGAGGATGAAGCCACCTGGGAACGAGAGGATGATCTACGGAAAGACCACCCACACCTATTTCCTAGCCACCCCGAATCTCGAGGGTGAGATTCACCTTAAGGGGGGTAGGTTTGTAACATCCCAAATTTCCAACTTGGAATGTTATACATAGGTCATCATATGCATATCATATTTTATTTGCATTTTGGCTTTGTGATTCCAAAACCCTAAGCAACTCCAGAAACTCTGAAAAATTAGGACGACCTGGGAAATTTGTATATTTATCTACTTCAAAAAGAACTGATATTTTATCGCTCTCTGATTGAAAATTATTTTCGTGAGCGCAAAAGTTTCTGTTTTTTCAGCAAGATCAAACAACTATCACCCAAGAAGATCCTAAAGGCTTTACTTGGCACAAGCACTAATTAAAACACAAAAAACACAATCATAAAAGTAGCATAATTGTGCTAACACTCAAAATCAGAAAGCAAAAACCAAAATAAATTTTATTCATTGGGTTGCCTCCCAACGAGCGCTATAGTTTTACGCCCTTAGCTAGGCATAAAGCAAGGATCTAAGTTTTGTCATCTTTGGTTCGAGATCCATAAGATTCCCTCATGATTGATTCATATGGTGGCCTAATTCTTGTTCTAGGGAAGTGTTCCATACCCTTCCTCAAAGGAAATTGGAACTTAATATTGCCTTCTTTCATATCAATCACGACACCGATAGTGCGTAAAAACAGTCTACCAAGAATAATTGGACAAGACGGATTGCAATCAATATCAAGAACAATAAAATCTATGGGCACATAATTCCTATTTGCAAGAATAAGAACATCATTAGTTCTTCCCATAGGCTTTTTAATAGTAGAATCCGCCAAGTGCAAATTTAAAGAGCATTCTTCAATATCAGCAAGACCAAGCACATCACATAAAGATTTTGGAATTGTAGAAACACTAGCAACAAAGTCACACAAAGCAAAACACTCATAATTTTTAATCTTGACTTTGATAGTAGGTTCCCACTCATCATGCAATTTTCTAGGAGTAGAAACTTCCAATTCCAACTTTTCTTCTAAAGCATTCATCATAGCATCAACACTATGTTTAGTAAAAGATTTATTTTGTTCATAAGCATGGGGTGAATTCATCATGGATTGCAAAAAAGAAATACAATCAATCAAAGAGCAACTATCATAATTAAAGTCTTTGTAATCCAAAAGAGTGGGCACATCACTAGTTAAAGTTTTGACCTCTTCAAACCCACTTTTATCAATTTTCTCAACAAGATTTCCACCCTCCGAAATATCAAGACGCCTTCTAACTAAAGTTGACTATTCTCCAGTACCTTTTTATCAATCTTAACTTTACTAAAAAAGGAATCAATAGAAGAAACACCAATCATTTTAAGATCTTCATCACTTTTACGAAAATAATCACTAGAAAAAACTTTTTCTAAAAATTGTCTTTTAGCTCTAAGCATAGCGGTTCTTTTCTTACTTTCACCCATAGAAACATAAAGAGCTTTAATTGATTCATCAACCTTAGGCACAAATATTTTCATCTTGAGATTTTCCACATCATGAGAAATTCTATCAATACTTCTAGACAAATCATCAATCTTATTCAACTTTTCTTCTATGTAGTGTTGAAAACTTTTTGCGTATTGATAAGTTCTTTAATATTATTCTCAAGACCAGAGGTGTTCCTATTATTATTATAAGAGGGGTTTCCATAGGAATTACCATAATTATTAGAGGAATTACTAGGAAAAGGCCTAGGATTAAAATTACCTCTATAAGCATTGTTATTGAAATTGTTTCACGAGATAAAATTCACATCTATGGCATCACTATTTTGCTCAATCAAAGTAGACAAAGGCATATCATTGAAATCAATAGGAGCACTTTTACTAGCAACCATTTTCATAAGAGCATCAACTTTTTCACTCAAAGAAGAAATTTCTTCAACCTAATTAACTTTTTTACTAGTAGGAGCTCTTTCGGTATGCCATTGTGAATAATTTTCCATAATATTATCATGCAATTTGGTGGCTTCACCCAAAGTAATTTCCATAAAAGTACCACCCGTGGTGGAATCTAAAAGATTACGAGAAACGAAATTCAATCCCGCATAAAATTTTTGTATGATCATCCAAAGATTTAACCCATGAGTTGGGCAATTCCTTAGCATCATTTTCATCCTTTCCCAAGATTATGCAACATGCTCATGTTCAAGTTGCTTGAAATTCATGATTTGGGTTCTAAGGGAAATAATTTTTGCGGGCGGAAAATACTTAGTGATAAAAGCATCTTTGCACTTATTCCAAGAATCGATACTATTATGAGGCAAAGAAGAAAATCATTTTTTTGCAGAATCACGCAAAGAAAACGGAAATAATTTCATCTTCACAATGTCATTGTCCACATATTTTTTATTTTGCATATCGCATAATTCCACGAAGGTATTAAGATGGGATGCGTCATCCTCATTCGGAGTACCGGAAAATTGATCTTCCATAACAAGATTCAGCAAAGCAGTATTAATATCACAAGACTCCACACTAGCGGCGGGAGGAGCAAGCGGAGTGCCAATAAAATCATTGTTATTGGTATTTGAGAAATCACACTACTTAGTGTTCTCTTGAGCCATGATGACTACACAACAAGATTGCACTCAAAAACAGATCCGGCAAGAAAAAGACGAACGAAAAAGAGGGCAAATAAAACGACAATTTTTTGTGAAGTGGGGGAGAGGAAAACAAGAGGCAAATGGCAAATAATGTAAATTGCGAGGAGATGAGATTTGTGATTAGGAACCTGGTATATGCTGAAGATCCTCCCCGGCAACGGCGCCAGAAATTCCTTTTGATAGCGGCTTGAAGCTACGTCGGTATTTCCCCAAAGAGGAAGGGATGATGCAGCACGGTGACGGTAGGTATTTCCCCCAGTGATGAAACCAAGGTTAGCGAACCAGTAGGAGGACCAAGCAAAAATACGTAAATGACACCTGTACACAAATAACAAATACTCGCAACCCGACCTATTAAAGGGGTTGTCAATCCCTTTCGGGTAACGGTGCCAGAAACTGGCAAACGGATGTGAATAATTGTAGTAGATTTATAGAACGAACGCCAAATAAGAATAAATTGCAGTAAGGTATTTTTGTATTTTTGGTTTGATAGATTTGATAATAAAAGGTAAATAAAATAGATCGCAAAGGCAAATAATATGAGAAAGAGACCAGGGGGCGTAGCTCTCACTAGTGGATTCTCTCGAGAAAAATAGCAAATGGTGGGTAAACGAATTACTGTTGGGTAATTGATAGAACTTCAAATGATCATGACGATATCCAGGCAATGATCATTGCATAGGCATCATGTCCAAGATTAGTAGACCGACTCCTGCCTGCATCTACTACTATTACTCCACACATCAACCGCTATCCAGCATCCATCTAGTGTATTAAGTTCATGGAGAAATGGAGTAATGCAATAAGAACGATGACATGATTTAGACAAGATCTATTTATGTAGAAATAGACCCCATCATTTTATCCTTAGTAGCAAGTAGCAACGATACATATTTGTCGGTTCCCCTTCTGTCACTGGGATCAAGCACCGTAAGATCAAACCCACTAGAAAGCACCTCTTCCCATTGCAAGATAAATAGATCAAGTTGGCCAAACAAAACCCAAATATCGGAGAAGAAATACAAGGCTATAAGCAATCATGCATATAAGAGATCAAAGAAACTCAAATAACTTTCATGGATAAAAAGAGATAGATCTGATCATAAACTCAAAGTTCATCGGATCCCAACAAACACACCACAAAAGAATTACATCATATAGATCTCTAAGAGACCATTGTATTGAGAATCAAACGAGAGAGAGGAAGCCATCTAGCTACTAACTACGGACCCGAAGTTCTACAAAGAATTACTCACGCATCATCGGAGAGGCACCAATGGAAGTGGTGAACCCCTTCGTGATGGTGTCTAGATTGGATTTGGTGGTTCTGGACTCTACGGCGGTTGGAATTGATTTTCGTTGACTCCTTTAGGGTTTCTGGAATATTGGGGTATTTATAGAGCAAAGAGGCGGTGCGGGAGGCCACCGAGGTGGGCACAACCCACCCGGGCGTGACCTGGTGGGTTGTGCCCCCCTCGGGGCACCTCTCAGGTGCTTCTCTGGCCCATTGGATGTCTTCTGGTCCATAAAAATTCCACAAAAAGTTTCGCTCCATTTGGACTCCATTTGGTATTGATTATGTGCGATGTAAAAAACATGCAAAAAAAACAGCAACTGGCACTTGGCACTATGTCAATAGGTTAGTACCAAAAAAGATATAAAATGACTATAAAACATCCAAGATTGATAATATAACATCATGGAACAATCAGAAATTATAGATACGTTGGAGACGTATCAGGGTTCGCGTCAAAGTGGATAAAGTGGATTATGGCCTGTGTTACTTAGTAAAATTTTCAGTGCGCTTCAATGGACAGCTCTTGGAGTCGTTCTCCCCGTCATATGGTATTAGGCAAGGGGATCCTCTCTCACCATACTTATTATTATTTGTGGCCGAAGCTCTTTCCTTATTGTTACAGAATGCGTGTACTAGAGGATCGCTTCTGGAGTTCAAGGTTAATAGACAAGCCCCGGGTATATCACATCTCTTGTTTGTCAATGATTGTCTTTTATTTTTCAAGGGGTCCATTGAGCAAGCCTTGGCAATCAAAAATATTATTGCGACTTATGAGAAGGGCAATTGCTGAGCCCAAATAAATGCTCTATATTGTTTGGCAAGAATTGTAGTATGGAGGTCCAGGTGGCTGTTATGGTAATTCTATGCATCACTTCGAAGGGTTTTGAGGATAAATATCTTGGGCTCCCGGTGCCACAAGGGAGAATGAAGGCTGGTAAATTTCAATCCACGAAGGAAAAAACCCTTAAAAATTTATCGGCTGGATAGAAAATAATGCCTCATGTGGGGCGAAAGAAAATTTAATTAAATTTGTCTTGCAGGCTCTTCTGGTGTACGCAATGGGTATTTTTAAATTTCCGGCATCACTATGTGAGGAGTTGTCTCAGATCATAAGGAATTTCTGGTGGGGTGATGAGGAGAATATGAGAAAGACTCATTGGCTGGCTTGGGATAAGATGACTAGGCCTAAAGGTGAGGGTGGTATGGGATTCCGGGACCTCAGATTATTTAACCAGGCTCTCCTAGCTAAGCAGGCTTGGAGGTTAGTGGTTAATCATGAATCTCTATGAGCCAAAGTGATCAAGGCAAAATATTATCCACAGGGACATATCCTTGACACGGTTTTCATGCAGTCAGCTTCTCTTACTTGGCAAGGTATTCTGAATGGTTTGGATCTGCTTAAATCCAGAGTCATTTGGAGAGTGTGTGATGGGGCTAATATTAATATCTGGAGAGATAACTGGCTCCTAAGATCTCCTGGACTAAAAATTACTGCCAGAAATAATAGGACGAGAGTCAAATGGGTGTCAGACTTGATGCTGAGCGGTCCTAGGAGGTGGGATGGAAATTTGGTTAGGCATCTGTTTTATCCATATGATGCGGAGGAGATTTTGAGGTTGAGTATGCAATCAAATGGGGAGGGTGATTTTGTTGCTTGGCATTTTGAAAAAATAGGGACGTTCTTGGTTAAAAGTGCGTACAAGCTTGCGCTTACCTTGAAGGATAAAAATGAGGATGGGGGTCAATGTAGTGAGGCTGTGTTGGGGGACAGGATAATCTGGGATGTCATCTAGAAGACTAATGTCCCTCAGAAGATTCGCAGTTTTGCATGGAGGGTTGCAACCAATGGCTTGGCTGTCCAGGTTAATAGAGTGGTGCATCACCAAACTACTGTTAGGATGTGCACTATTTGTGGAATGGAGGATGAAAGTACATTTCATGCGCTTGTCATGTGCCCGAAGGCGGTTGTGTTGCGGATGGCCATGAGGGACATTTGGAAGTTACCTATGGAGAACGTCTTCAGATATACATGGTATGGTTGGTTTATTGTTCTTCTAAGTCAACTGAGACCAGTCATGCACGACCTTTTTATCTTCTGGAGAGTCTGACACTTAAGAAATGACTTGATATTTGGTAAAGGAAAGGAATCAGTATCAGCTTATGCTAGCTTTGTGGGGAATTATTGCGCGTCTTTTGTCGCATGTCACTCTATGCCTCCGATGGACTCGAAAAATAAAGGAAAAGGTCCAATGTATGGATTAAGATGGGCACCTAATATTGCGGGAGCTAAGGCGGGTTGGACTCCCCCACCGATTGGTTTTTAAAAAATTAATGTTGATGCAAGCTTTGTGGAGAGCATTAGAGAAGCAAGTATGGGTGTGGTGGTTAGGAATGCGGCTGGGGAAGTCATTGTTTCTTCTTGGTACTTCAATGGGTCGTTCAGAGTGTGGAGGAAGCAAAGCTAAGGGCGTGCATTGCCGGTCTATACATAGGTACCCCTCTTCACAATCCCTTGCAATATTCTAGAGACTGATTGTGCGTTTGTTGTGGCATCCCTTGCAACAGAGAACCTTGATAGATCAACGTTGGTTGATTTGAAGAAGGAAGCACTGAGCTTATCCAAGATGATAAATACCTTTCAAATGGTTAAGATTAATTGGTCCGCCAATGTGGTGGCTCATCTAATAGTAAAGTTTAGTTTTGACAATAGATCCGATGGTATTCCTAGTAATGATGTACCGCTCTGTGTGGTGAATTTTGTATCGAACGATTGTAAGTTTTGCGATGGTTAATTAATATAAGGTGGTGTTCAAAAAAACATACACACACTTTCATGAAACCTAGGTAGAACTGAATGAAATAAGTATGAACAATGAATAACAGTGAAGATGAACCAAAGAAGAAAGTAATTTGGGAAAAAAGCACTGACCCCATGCATCCATATTGTGGAGGATGTGGTGATGGGGTGGAAGGTGACCTCCGAGTTGTTGAAGATGGAGCCTTGCGCCTCCAACTTGTGGCGCAGCGGCAAGTAGTTCACCAGGTTGCCGTTGTGCTCCACGGCGAGCTGGTCGAACCGGTGCTCGGCAAGGAATGGCAACACGTTGCACAGCTGGGCATCGCCACCGGAGGTGGACTAGCGGATGTGGCCAATGGTGGCCTGGTCGTGGAGGCTATTGACGTGTGCCAGGTCCCTGAACACGTCGCTGACGAGCCCCAGCCCCGTGATGGATTTGAGCTTGTCAAAGAATCAACTCAACTAAAAACTGCACTCAGGTTTATACAAGATCATATATGTGCAATGCATAGCTTTTTAATAAAGATATATACGGTATATTTTAGTGTTACAGTCAAAACATATTGAATTTCCCATAAATTTTCCTCCGTATCTACTTTCTTATACATTGCTCGTGCATGGGTCATCCTCCTTTTTTAAAAAAAATGGTCAAAAACCTAATGCTTGCTAATGTATGTATTCACCGGAAAAAAAACTATCTTGAATTTCTTCCACATGTTGAGTCAAAAATTAAAACCATCATCATTATTATCCAATTGAATTTCACCGCATGTCTACATGAAGACAATAGTCATGGTTAAAGCATGTCACTATAAAATTTGCACGATAATAGAACAAATGATCATAAATGTATGCAATATAAAGACAGATGGAACCCAAAAGGCAAAAGGCCCAAGCTTCAATGTACCAAATGAAATGGCAAATTACATAATTGTGTCAAGCTAAATTAACAACAAAAATAATTGTTAGGTCATATAGCAAAAAAGCTAAAAACAAAACAGGTTATTACTTAATACTTTGCTACAATACCGAGTGACATGTCTAAACAGATGCAAGCTGCCAAACAGAGTCTTAGCTTAGCATGTCTTAGCACATACACCGCTACCAAAAAATAGCAAATGCATATACTTAGCATGTCTACACTCAACATATATCAGAGAAGAACAACCATGGTAAGTTGGGAATGCTGCCAAGCGCACTCTATGTGCCCCAGCTGACCCAAACTCGCATGCAAAGGACGCAACTATAACCGGGCGTAGTGAAGCGCGCCATTCCGTCTAATTCTAATATCAATGGTTCACGCGAACAAAAAGAATACTCCCTCTGATCCTAAATATAAGTCTTTTAGAGATTGCAATACGGACTATGTATGAAGCAAAATGAATGAATATACACTAAAATATATCTATATGCATCCGTATGTAATTTCTTATTAAAATCTCTAAAAAAAACTTATATTTAAGAATGGAGGAAGTATAATAGCAACGGAGTTGAGTGGTTCATGAATCTAGAATTTCTTCAGAGAATTCTATGTGGTCAAAGTTGATGCCAGAGATGCAATTCAAGAGCGAACCAAACTATGATGGGATGGTTAGGAGGACAGTGGTATCCTAGCCCACCAGAATTAAAGTCATGGGGCTCGCATTTTCCTGTGTTTATTTTAGGATTTCTGCCGACGCGCGTTTAGTAGGAGGAGATGTTCCCGTCAACTACGAGGAGCCTATGGTAACTTCGTAAATCTCAAGATGATACGCCAGCTCAGGCTCTCGTAGGTGCTCATAGTGATAGGGTCATAATTTAAAAGACAGGACCGGGCCGGCTGCCAGACCGGGGGCCTCAACGGTTTTTAAGCTAATAAGACCGTTCTGCAATTGAACAGGAGAAAACCAGTCAAACCGGCCGGTTTTTTGAAAACCGATGAATAAATCGAGCATATGAACCAGAAAAATGATTAATGCAAAAGTTGGGAGATGTGGGATTTGATCCCAAGACACATGGAGTAAAAATTGCATGCTCATGGCTAAATAACCAACTGGGTCATACCAATTTGTGGTCCATTGTAAGAAAGTATCTTTACTTGACCATTGTCTAACACTATATTAGCATATAGAAATATTTCTAAACAAATATTATTTTGTGTAAAAATGCGAGCAATGTACCGATGAACCGGTGGTTCAACCAGTAAAAACTAGAACCAACGGGCTCACCGGTTTGATCTCCGGTTCAGTTTTTAAAATTACGGGCAGAAAATGTGTATGTGTCCATAGGGATAGGTGTATGCACATATATTCAAACGTTTGTGTCTGTATCATGTTAAAAAAACGAGAAACTTTTTTTAGCTTCCGAGTAATGCTTTTTTAAGGTATAATAAGAAAGAAGTTCCGTGTAGTCTCGCTGACGTGTGGGTGCCGGCGACGTGGGGAAGAATTGATGGGTGGCGTGACCGTGTGAGCACACGCGTGACCTTTGCGGCAGGTCAACGTCGCCCCTGGCTTTATCATTCGTACTACCAATTCACAAAATGTGGTGGTGGTGGCCTTCGCAGCGTTCACACCGCACCATACGCGCGTTCACACTGCTGCCTCCATCCCCTTCTCCCTCCCACCCCAGCACCGCGGCATTGGCGACTTCGCTCGATGGATCCGCCGATGCCGATGTCCCTTGTGTTCCCGTCGATCGATCCGCCCAAGCCGGCGGCCGTCCTCTCCATGGATCTCCTGCTGGAGGAGGCTCTCCGGGCCATGGCGCGCGCGGCGGAGCAGTTCCGCTCCCTGGGCGAGAAGCAGGCCAAGCGCCTCATGGTCGCCGGCGCCGGGGGCGGCAAGCTGCGGGAGGTGGTGACCCAGCTGGAGCAGGTCCGCGACCTGCTCGGGGGCGTCGACGACGGGAGCAGCTCTCCGGCGGCGGCGGAGTCCTTCTACGGCATCGACGACCTGCTTGATGAGATGGAGTACCACAGGATCGCCTTCCACCTCGAAGCCTCTCCAAATACAAATCCAAAGGTCAGCAATCCCCTCGCTTCTGCCCTCAGGCTGGGCAGGCGATTCCTTAGCAGCAGCAGCATCAGCAGCGATGGGCAGGCGTCCCGCTCCCGGTGGTTCCTCAAGGACCTGGATTCCGTCGCGACCAGTTTGGCCTCTCTGCTCAACCAAGTCCGAGGGTCCAGTCTGCCGCTTGCCATCTCCGATGCGCCGCCCGAGGACAACAAGGTGTTTGGCCGCACCAGGGAGCTCAATGACATTGTGCAGATGCTGACAGAGCCGATGTCATCCCACCAGCCTACTCTCAAGGTCATCTCCATTGTTGGCTTCGCCGGTCTGGGCAAGACCACGCTCGCCCAGTCGGTCTACGATCACATCCGAGTACAGCGCCACTTTGATCTCACGGCATGGGCACATGTCTCCGCCAAGCCTGACAGACTGGAACTAGCAAATCAGATACTGCGTTCGGCCAGCCCAGCCTACCGTGGATCCATTGACAAAGATGCCACCTTCGGAGCTCTTCAGTCGCAACTCACTCAACTTCTGGCATCCAAGAGATTTCTGCTTGTTCTCGATGATGTGTGGGATGTGGCCCAAGATACATGGCAAGAACTCCTCATTCCTCTTAAATCTGCCCAAAGTGGGAGCAGAATTATTGTGACCACCAGAACACCAAAGGTTGCTGACATGCTCGGTGCATCTCACACCTACCACCTGAATCCACTGGGCATCGAAGATTGTTGGTCCTTGTTCCACCGATATGCTTTTGGGGGCTGGAGCACACATGATTCCAGTGATGAACTTGAGCAGATTGGGAGGGTGATTGTTGCTAAAGTCCACGGATTGCCTTTGGCTGTCAAGGTGCTGGCAGGACTGCTTGGAGCTACAAAGAGCACTAAGTACTGGCGTATTATCTCGGAAAAACAATTTTCCGGAGATGCCACTCTCTCCTCGCTGCGTTTGAGCTACAGTTACCTGCCAGGACGACTCAAGCAATGCTTTGCATTCTGCAGCATATTTCCCAGGAACTGGAAGTTTGACCAAAGAACCATGATCCGCCTTTGGATGGCCAATGGTTTTATACAGTCCCAAACCGACACTGGTAAAAGGATGGAGGATCTGGGCACAGATTATTTCAATGCTCTCCTATCTCGGTCATTCTTCCAAACTCTTAGGCAGGGCCCTCGCACACACTGTATCATGCATGACCTGATCCATGATCTTGCAGTGTCAGTTTCAACCAATGATTGCTTTCAAATTGAGCCTGGCATGACCCGTTCTATCCCCTCAACGGTGCGCCATATCTCGGTCATTACGGATGGCATACAAGACATCAATGCTGCCATCAACATGCTACCGAAAAAGCTGCGCACCTTGTTAGTTCTGAGAACTCGTTCTTTCTCCTCATATTGTCTTCAAGGAGACTTCTTAGCAAAGCTCAAGACTTTGCGGGTGCTTGATATTAGCCACTCTGACTACACTGAATTGCCAAGATCCATTTCCTGCTTAATCCATCTCCGTTACCTGTCCTTGTGTCGGACCATTCGGAGTCTTCCAGAGTCGACAAGCAAGCTGCTCCAGCTACAAACGTTGCACTTTACAGACAGGTGTTCCCTTGATAAGCTTCCAGCAGGAATAAGTAGGCTTGTAAAGTTGCGGCACCTTGGAATCGACATGAAGTACATTGCACAGGTGCCAGGCATTGGTCGGCTTATTAATCTGCAGGGATCTGTTGAGTTCTGTGTTAAAAAGGGGGGAGGGCATGCCTTGCAGGAGCTGAATGGCATAAACGGTCTCCATGGCCAACTAAAAATTAAAGGCCTTGACAATGTTTTGAGCAAGGATGAAGCCACCAAGACCAACATGAAAAGAAAAGAGAATCTCAGGGCGCTGAGACTGGAATGGAGTTCAGCTAGTAGAATTCGCACCCCTGTGACTGACTATCAAGTACTAGAAAACCTACAGCCACATCAAAACTTGAAGGAACTTCACATTGTGAGGTATCTTGGTGCAACAGCTCCGAGTTGGTTACAGTATGCTGCGCTGAGGGAGCTGCAATCCTTGCACCTTGTTAATTGCAGGAGCTTGGGCGTTCTACCTCCACTGGGGCTCCTGCCGTCACTCCAACAATTACACATGAAGGAGCTGTGCACAGTTAAACGAATTGGACATGAGTTCTATGGTACAGTTGACTTGTCATTTCCATCCCTGAAGGTTCTTGTGTTTGATGACTTTCCCAGCTTGGTTGAGTGGTCTGAAGTGAGGGCCGATCCATTTCCTTGTCTGCAGAAGCTAGAGATTGTAGACTGCCCAAAGTTGATTCAAGTTCCTGCATTTCCCCAATCTGTCTCTGAACTTACAGTGGAGCGAACATTGTTGATATCCAATATGAGGCTTGCTCCATATTCTTCGTCAAGATTAGAGATACTCACACTGAGTGTTTCCACAACTAGTGTACTTTGCAGGGGACTATTCCATCAAAGCCATCTAGAATCTATTGTGGTTTTAAACATAAATGCTGGCTGCAAGCAGCTTGTTTCTGCTGAGGGACTGCACACCTTTACGTCTCTCCAAAAGCTTCAGCTGTGCCACTCTGACATATCAGATCAGAATTTGGGAAGTCTTCTTCAGGTGCTGCCCTCTTTGTACTCAGTTGAGATGATAGATCTGCCCAACATGACATCTCTTCTGGTGCCAACAAAAAATAATTTGTGTACTACCGTCACGGAGTTGCAAATATCAAACTGTCCACAGCTCTCTTCTATAGTCTCCTTGGGTACTTTTGTTTCACTGAAACGTTTGGTGATTGAGAAATGCCCCAAACTGACGGCAGCATCCTTCCCAGTAAGTTTTTGGAGACTCACAGCCCTCAAGGTTCTGAGTATATCATACTGCACAGAGTTCCAGTCCTTACCTAGTTGTGGTCTGCCAACCTCAATAGAAGCACTTCATCTCGTTGGGTGTCACCCAAAGCTGCATGAAAATTCAAGCAACAGGACTGTCAATTCCTGAGAGAAGATTTCTACTCTACACAAAACATTGATGGCAAAATTCATGTTTTATGTTTGCACCCGTTTCTTTCGTTCTTACTACTTCCAGTGGGTATTTTTCAGTTTATTTTGTAATTGTGCCGCTATGTGTTAGCTGTAAATACCGATCTGTGATCTTGATTCTGATAATTTGTTACCTGTACTTCTATCATGGTTCAGATTAGTACCCACCCTTATTGTTTTGTCGAGATGTGGAAATCAAAGTATGTTTTCCTTCTTCCTTGAGTTTCTGTGTGGAAATCCTTTTCACTGTGGACGAGAATTCTTATCGCTTTGTTGAAAAACTATTCTTACCGCTTTCAGTTGTACACATGACCATGCTGGCACTCTTGCAAGGAGAAGAACACTATTGAAGGGTTGTTGCATTTGTACCATGATTTCTTTTAACCAATTCATGCATCTCCATTATGCATGCTCATACAGTGATGCTCCTTCCATTCCACAATGTAGTGTGTATAGACTTTTTGAGAAGTCAAAATTTGCGAACCTTGACCAGGTTTGTAGAGAAAAATATTTATATCTACACTACCAAATATATAAAATATGAAACTACGTCTTATGATAAATCTAATGATATATGCTCAGTATTCTAGATGTAAATGTTTTTCTCTATAAACTTGGTCAAAGTTTGTGACGTTTGAATTTTTGAAAAATTTACATGCACCAAGGGAGTACAAGGTATCCTTTATTTTCTGAAACCGAGGCAAAAGGCACAACAACTTAGCCCATCAAAGGGAACTACAAAATGGATTACTCTCGCGGTATGATATGATCTTGCTTAGGTGCGTAGCTCCTGTGGTGACCCAAAGCTTGGCCTCTTCTTGGATAAGTTTTAGGATATAGAAAGGCAGCGTTAATTTAAAACTCTAGCATTCCTCTCATTCCAGATGATACATGCCGGTCCACCACCTCTTGACGTTTTGCTCGGCACCCCATTGGTTCATCTCAAGTATATTTCTGTCATGGGTACCCGCATCAATATATCAGAAAATTGAGTCTCTAATGTCTCGTATGGTTTTTAAGTGAAAGAGAGGCCTCCCTCTCAGATTTTTCATATAATGAAAGCAACTGGTCTTGTTCGAACAACATCACCCCGCGAACAACTGTGGCCGCTGTCGTTGCAGAAATGGGCACCACAGATCAGGGACTTATTGGACACAAGGCAGCGCGGTGATAATACATAGCTCTAAAAATATCGTTAGAATGAAGCTAAGTCATTCATTCACCTCTGTTAAGATTGTGATTTGTCGACGTGGAACAATGGTATCAGAAGCAGTCAAGCAGCATATGCCTATATGGTGCGAGGGGCTCGTGCTACTTTTGTGTGCGACCGACTTGATGCTACCCTTCGGGATGCCGGGATGTATTTCAGGCGTAGTGTTCCCCTGCTTCAACTCAGCCAAAGTTCAGACAGGTCCTAACCGCCCATTGGCGGTTCAGAACACACAAGGCCCTAACAGCCCACACGGTCAAAGTTGCATTATTGATTTCCACTTTTGAATCATGCGATTTCAGAATTCTGTGGTTGCTCTTGAGCGGTATGTTACGTTTTAACATGGGGGGTACTATTATTTTGTCCACTTCATCTCGTACACAATGTGTCAGTCTCTATTGTGTCGTTCGATTTAATAATTGGAGGAGTGTTATGCATGACTATTAGATTTAGTTCAGATCCTTTAGGCCTCGTTTGACGGACGAGGATTGAGGGGGGTTTCACAGGATTAACCCCGCGGGGCCGAGAAACCTCCCTAATCCCTGAGGGCCCATTTGTTTCTCAGGTTTTGCATAGCCCAATCCCTTCCACCCCCTTCGATCCTCTTCTATCCACGCGTCTCGCAACCCTCGAGGGCACAGGCAGGGAACACAGGGAACGCGAGGCCGTCACCGAGAGGAGTGCCCCACCGCCGGATCTTCACCGCCCCGTCATCGCCAAAGCGTCGACGCCCTCCTCCGCCTGTTCTTCTCGAGGTAATTCCTCCCCTCTCCTCCACTTCTCCACCCCTCCTCTGCAAACCCTAGGACCCTCTCTTCTTGCTCCTCGTCCGACACCCAGCGACCATGCCTCTGTTTTGCAACAATTCGCCTCCATGGCCATCCTTCTCCTCTCCTATCCGGCTTTACCGTGGAGTTTAGCTTCAGCAGTTCGCTGCCTCCATGGCCACCCATGGCCAGTTCGCTGTATTATACAAACCCTTATCAAACATTTTTTATGGAAAGGGATTGAAAACTTGAGGATGTGAGGGGAATGGAGAGGATTGGGTGGAAGAAAGGGATTCACCAAATCCTCTGAAATCCCCACCTCCTCGAACCTCCACAATCCCTTCCTGTCAAACGAGGCCTTAGTGCCTATGCATTTTAGCTTCAGAAGAGGAAAATACCTATCATGTTGGCACACCTGAAAGCGGAATCGAATATGTTTGGTGGAGTTAAATGAACGGTGTCTGCAGTGGTCAGTCAGTCAGTGGACATGCATAAATATATAGTAAGTACATACTACCTCACTTCAGTCTTCTGGTTAACATATTACATATGAGACCTGCACGATGCTGTGTTATGCTCCCGCTCGAATCTTAATAGCACACAGAGGAATTGAGGATACAAGTCTCGATCGATCTAGAGTTCTAGGGAGGAAGGAAGGGGGATCGGGAGAGAAGGGTGCCTCCGCCAGCCTATTACTTTCTCCCCACCTCACGCTGGAGGCCTCGAGACCTACTTAACCCCACCCCTCGTTTCCCAAGTGTGGGTTGGGAACTTGCTGTTGGGCTTCACTTCGCGTCGCGGCCGTTCCGGGCCGTCGGGTGGTGCGGCAGCCTGGCCCGTAGTAGTTGCTGCAGGAGGGGCCAAGGTGGCAGGGACCATAACACCCCCTCCCCCTCGAGACATAGCTTGCCCCCAAGCTGGTGCGTCCGGGAAGTGGTGCTGGAGCTCGGCGACGTCTTCCCAAGTCGCCAACTCCGAAGGCTGGTCTTTCCAGCGAACTCGGACTTGTGGCGCGCTGTTGCCCCCTCGCTGGACGACTCGGTGCTCCAGGATCTCCTCCGGAACTGGACTTGCCGCTGCTGGAAGTTTCTCAAGGGCTTGCTCCATTGGAGGTAGTGCTTGACGAAGCTGGGAGACATGAAACACTGGGTGCACGGTGCTGGAGTCTGGAAGCTGAAGCTTGTAGGCCACTGCTCCCACGCGTTGAAGTATCTTGTACGGCACAAAGTCCTTGAAGGCCAGCTTCTGGTTGGTGCGAGTGGTCACCGAGCGCTGCACATAGGGCTATAGCTTGAGGAATACCCAGTGATCGACGGCGAAGATACGGTCGGAGCGGCGCCTGTCGGCTGAGTCCTTCATTTGCTGACGTGCGCGCAGGAGGTGTTGTCAGATCAGCGCCTCCATCCGGGCTCGGTCTTGCAGCCACTCCGCGAGGTCTGGCGATGCACATGCCACTGGGTCGACGATGCTGAAGAAACGCGGAGCATGGCCGTAGAGAACCTCAAACGAAGTCGCTCCCAGCGCCGAGTGTGGTGAGGTGTTGTACCAGAACTCCGCGAGGGCCAGCCACGCATGCCATTTGGTAGGACATGCATTGACGAAACACCGGAGGAAGGTTTCCAGGCATTGATTGACCCACTCCATTTGTCCATCCGTCCGAGGGTGTCGTGCAGTACTCATGCGAAGCTTGGTATGAGTGAGGTGAAAGAGCTCCTTCCACAGAGTGCTGGTGAAGACCGGATCACAATCCAAGACGATGGACTCTGGTAACCCATGGAGCTTGTAAATGTGCGACACAAA
The DNA here is from genome assembly GCF_003073215.2 of Triticum urartu. Classification (NCBI taxonomy): domain Eukaryota; kingdom Viridiplantae; phylum Streptophyta; class Magnoliopsida; order Poales; family Poaceae; genus Triticum; species Triticum urartu. The sequence continues at coordinate 13,403,217 of NC_053023.1, forward strand.
GGCCTGCGCCACTTGAAAAGCTATGAAGGGGTGAGATAAAGCAACAAAATGGGCATACTGGGAGAACTTGTCGACGACCACAAGAATGGAGTTAAACCCCGAGGACCGAGGAAGGCCTTCGACGAAGTCCATTGTGACCATTTGCCATGCCTGGGTCGACACTGGAAGTGGCTCGAGGAGGCCGGGATGACGAACCCGCTCCGGTTTGGCTTGCTTGCAAGTTTGACACGCCTCCACAAACAGCCGGACATGATGTTTGAGCCCCGGCCAAGTGAACAGGCGCCTGGCGCGTCGGTAGGTCGTGTTAAACCCAGAATGGCCTCTGATCGCTCAGGTGTGTAACGCTTCCAACACTTGTTTTTGGAGGGGCACATTATCTCTGTGAGGCCCTCGATTTGATCGTACACTAATCATACACACAAACTTGCACGATCAAGATCAGGGACTCACGGGAAGATATCACAACACAACTCTACAAATAAAATAAGTCATACGACCATCATATTACAATCCAGGGGCCTCGAGGGCTCGAATACAAGAGCTCGATCATAGACGAGTTAGCGGAAGCAACAATATCTGAGTACAGACATAAGTAAACAAGTTGCCATAAGATGGCTAGCACAAACTGAGATACATATCAGAAGAGGCGCAAGCCTCCTGCCTGGGATCCTCCTAAACTACTCCTGATCGTCGTCAGAGGCCTGTACGTAGTAGTAGGCACCTCCAGTGTAGTAGGAGTTCCACCGACGGTGGCGTCTGGCTCCTGGACTCCAATGTCTGGTCGCAACAACCGGGTATAAAAAGGGGAAAAGGGGGGAGCAAAGCAACCATGAGTACTCATCCAAAGTACTCGCAAGCAAGGAGCTACACTACATATGCATTGGTATCAATGAAAGGGGTAGTATATGTGGACTGAACTGCAGAATGCCGGAATAAGAGGGGAATAGCTAGTCCTATCGAAGACTATGCTTCTGGCAGCCTCCATCTTGAAGCAGAAGAAGAGAGTAGATGGTAACCAAGTATCACCGCATAGCATAATCCTACCCGGTGTTCCTTCCCTCGTCGCCCTATGAGAGAGCGATCACCGGGTTGTATCTGGCACTTGGAAGGGTGTATTTTATTAAGTATCCGGTTCTAGTTGTCATAAGGTCAAGGTACAACTCCGGGTCGTCCTTTTACCAAGGGACACGGCTATTCGAATAGATAAACTTCCCTGCAGGGGTGCACCACATTTCCCAACACGCTCGATCCCCTTTGGACGGACACACTTTCCTGGGTCATGCCCAGCCTCCAAAGATCAACACGTCGTAGCCCCACCTAGGCACAACAGAGAGGTCAGCACGCTGGTCTAAATCCTATGGCGCAGGGGTCTTGGCCCATCGCCCATTGCACATCTGCACGTTGCGAACGCGGACGGTAAGCAGACCTAGCCTCCCTAATACAAGAGCAGGCATTCCAGTTCAATCCGGCACGCGCCGCTCAGTCGTTGACGTCAAGAAGGCTTCGGCTGATACCACGACGTTGAGTGCCCATAACTGTTCCCGCGTAGTTGGTTAGTGCGTATAGGCCAGTGGCCAGACTCAGATCAAATACCAAGATCTCGTTAAGCGTGTTAATTGATGTAACCACGGACACCGACCAGGGCAAGGCCCACCTCTCACATAGGTGGTCTCAACCTGTCCTGTCGCTCTGCCATAAAGATCCACACAGAGGGCCGTCGGGAAAGTATGTCCTTTCAGCCCCGAATCCGTGAATCAACCGCGGGTACTCAACGAGCCAACCCGACTTTAGTCACCACATGTATCATATATAATATGTATGTAAGTATATACCCGTGATCACTTCCCGAGTGATCACGGCCCGGTAGTATAGCATGGCAGACGGACAAGAATGTAGGGCCACTGATGAATACTAGCATCCTATACTAAGCATTTAGGATTGCAGGTAAAGGTAACAACAGTAGTAGCAAAGACAGGCTATGCATCAGGATAGGATTAACGGAAAGCAGTAACATGCTACACTACTCTAATGCAAGCAGTAGAGAGAAGAATAGGCGATATCTGGTGATCAAGGGGGGCTTGCCTGGTTGCTCTGGCAAGTAGGGGTCGTCAACAACGTAGTCGGTCGGGGCACCAACAGCGGCGTCAGTCTCGTAGTCTACCAAAGAGAAGAGGGGGAAGAAACAATGAATACAAGGCAAACAGGTGCATATCGATGCATGACATGACAAGTAACGGTGCTAGGTGTGCCCTAACACAGTAGGAGGTGATACCGGCGAAGGGGGAAAACAACCACGAAAGTATCCCCGGTGTTTCGCATTTTCGGACAAACGAACCGGTGGGGGAAAGTTGCGTGTTCGCTATGCTAGGGATGTGTGGTGGACGAATGGGCTACGTATCCGGATTCGTCTCTTCGTTCTGAGCAACTTTCATGTACAAAGTTTTTTCATCCGAGCTATAGTTTATTTTATAATAATTTTCAAAGTTTTATTGAATTTCTAAGGTTATTTAATTTCGAAATAATAACAGAATGCTTTTGTTTATCTCTAGTCTAGACAGAGTGGATGACAGATGGGGTCGAGGGGGTCCAGTCAACTGTTGACCAGTCAACAGTTGACTGGTCAACTAGGTCATGGGTCCTAGATGTCATTGACTGGTAATTATTTAATTTAACCAATTTGATTTATATATCATTGGGTCCCACATGTCATTGGGTAAGCACTACTAATTAAAACCAAATTAGTCTAAACAAGGGTTAGTGCTAATTGAAATTAGTGCCTAATCTACGCAGGGGCCGACCCATCTAGCGGAGGCAACAGCCGGCTGGCTGGCACACACGCGCGGCCGCTTGGCGTGCCGCGACTGCGGCCATGGGGCTGCTCGGCCGAGGCAGCAGCTAGCGCGGACCTGCGTGAGTGCGGGCGGAGCGTGGCCAGGGCGCGCGGGTCGAAGGAGCACAGGCAGGGGGTGGGTGCTCGTGTTTGGGCATGGCAAAGCGGGAGGCAGCGATGGGAGTGGCCGGCAGCAGCAGAAGAAGCAGGCAGCGGACGCAACAGGGAAGGGAGGAGCAGGGCGCGGCCTCGACCGGCGGGGCTCCAACGGCGACGGCGGGGGGGGGGGGGGGGTGCGGGGGCGCGCGCTGGGCCACGGCTTCGGCGCGGGGGGGACGCGAGCTTCAGAAACTTCGGCAGCAACAAAACCCTGGGGACGGCGTACACGGATTAACACCGGGGGGGGGGGGGGGGCGAGTGTGGGGACAAGGGGAATCGGCATTGCTCACCAAGGGAGGGTTGGCGGCGAGCTCGGATCGGTCGGCGTGTGCCGGAGCGCGAGGAACAGCTGTGGGCGCCCATGGCCGAAGGGGATGGGTCGATGGCGGCGGCTCCAGGGCGCTCCAGCTCGAGTAGATTCAAGTAGAGAACGAATACGAAGAGGCCAGTCTCCTGGACATCTTCTGGCGCCGTGGGGAGGCTCTGGTGCACGGCATCGATGTCGACATGGTGACGGCAGCGAGCGGCTGAGCTTGGGAGGGAGAGCATGGGGGGTGCGAGGGGAAAGGGATGGCCTAGGGTTCGGTCGAGGGTTCCTGGGTCCTCCTTATCCTCTCCTCGATCACGTGTAGCAGCACACGTCGAGCATCGGCCGGTGGAGAGGCATCCGAGGGCAGCCATGGCGACACGCAGGGAGAGAGGTAGGAGGCGTCTCCTGTTGGGCTGGGCCAACCACTGTACACTTACGACCCAGACCAACCGGTAAGTTATACTCCTTTTCTTACTTTCCCATTTTTCTAATTTGTCTTTACTGTTTTGTATTTCTTTTGACCTCAAATGATTTTTTTGCTACATATGAGATCTCACATATAAATCAAAAGGCAATAAATCTAGAGTGGCTCATGAGTTTGGGGACAAAAAAATTAGGTTTATATTTAATTGGTTATTTTAACTTCTATTGGACCTCTTATTAATTTTCTAGGAGTTTATTTGTGATACAAATGAAGTTGGTTTCAACATGAAAATTAGTTGGTGAATATTTGCATCTTGACGAACATTTTTATTCTACTGTTTGAAGAAAAAAATTGTCTTGCAATTTAAATTTGAATTTGGACGGAATCTGAATCGAAGTGAGATTAACAACAGTAACTGCGATGACGTGGCATCATTAGCGGGGATCACTGTAACTTAATTATCTGGGCGTCACAATTCTCCTCCACTACAAGAAATCTCGTCCCGAGATTTAAGAGGGGAGCAAGGGGGGAAGAATAGGTTACGAAATTCTAATGATTCTTCTTGGTCTTGGTTGCTCTTCTCGAAGAGGTCGATCCATTACATTGATGTCTTCATTTCCCTGCTCCAGGTCATCATGATGAAACCGTCATCCTATCTTCAAAAACTCCATCGTATTTACGAAAGAATAGGGGGGGGGGGTATTTGGGGGGGGACCTTTGCACGGTTGACTAACTCGTAGATAACATCAGGGAAGGTGGCGGAAAGTAACTCTTGAATTGAAACTTAAGAAGATATCGAGAGCAAAGTAAGGAGGTACCATGAGATGTTTCAAGCGGGCAGGCAATCGTTTGATGCCAGAAACAGGGCGTGAAAGGGGTTCAAAGCAACGGGAATAAGTATTATGTCCCATACCAGAATTGATGATCTCTCGGATGGTGGCTCGTGAATTACATACGAGGTCATGCGCGAGGAATAACTTTGGAAACAGGGGGTGTACAGGAGAGTCAGGTTTCAATCCCGTGGAACTGTGGGTTATGGGCCCACCATGTGGGTTAAAAGTAGAAAGGGCGGTGATATTTTGCACATTCATGATAACAAGGCATGTCAGAGGATAGCCTATCAATTATGTCGGCAACGTCGGTACCAAGGGCGAGGGATGAAGAGAACCATCTTCCTGCTCATTGAACGAGGCGGACCAATAGGCAAAGTTCTCGTCCATCGGTGGCTACCAGAATGTCATCAACAATAGTAACAGGGTCTTGCTAATAGAATTGTACAACGAGGGGTTTACATAAGCAGGATAATATTACTGCTTAGATCATATATATCACAAGGAAGGTTAAATCAAACAATGGAAAGGAAAATATGATTATCAGACTAAACAGAACAATGGAAAGGAAAAGGTGTTAAAACACATATTCCAGGGGTATATCCTTCCCAAGGACAAGCAGAGCAGGATATCCATGACATGATAGAAAGTAGAAAACCATTTAGGTAAATGGGAGAGGAATTTTCTGTCACAGCCCTAGAATTTGTTTGTAATTAGTTGCATTTGAGAGCATCATGCATCATGTCTAAATTCTGAAAGTTAAATTGAGGTTAGTTGAAACCCTTAGAAGTCACTTTAGAAATAATCAACATTAAAATCTTTTCGAATGGGTCCAAGAAAATGTTCATGTTTCTCTTTGAAAATATTGGCCAGAACTAAAATTCAAACCAATATTTTCAGGAGCTCATAAATATTTATTTTGGGCATTTGGAATTAATTCAATAATTATTTGTATTGGATTTATATTTGATATATTTCAAATATGATCCAATAATTCTGGAAATTGTTGTGGGGCTTTATATTAATGTCAGTAGTCCACACAGCAATTTACAGAAGCTCAAAAAAATGATTTGGGTTAAAAATCAAATCAAAATAGAGTTACAGAAAAATAGAAAACAGAAAACAAAATAGAAAAAAGGGGAGAGAGGCTTACCTGAGCCACTTACCTGGCCTGCACTGTGTTGGCCCAACACTGTTGGCCCAGCCCATCTCTCTCCCTTGTCTTCTTCCAGCTCACGCCAGAAGGACTGGAGCGCGCGTGGCCGACGCCCGCCGGCACACGCCCGACCACCACCAGCCTGCCTGCTCGCTCTGGACGGCTCTGGACGATGCCATGCGACCCCCGACCCTTCTCTCACTCTCCTCGCTCCTTTCCCTCCTCTACCTCTCTCCCTCGCACGCGTTGAGCGCAGCCGTCGCTGCCGCTCACTGCCGCCGCGGCCACTGCCACTGCCTAGCGTCGCCACCGTGTTCCAGAGATCCGCCACCGTCTCCTATGCCTTCCCGACGACCCACGTGCCGCCGGACGCCCCCGAGTGCTCTCCCCGTCGTCTTCTTCAACCCCGGACGCTGGAGATCACCATCGCCGCTCCGCTCTCTTCGGTGCTTCCCCAACCTCACCGACGACGCCATCGAGTTCACCGTGAGCTCCTGTCCGTTCTCCCCCCTTTGTTTTGCTCATTCCCGTGACGTAGCACCCTCGTCCGCGAGCTCCGAGCTTCGGCCGCCGCCATGGCCGACGAGCTCCATGCTCCTGCGCTCTCTCGCTCGCCCCAGCACCATCAACATGCTCACCGCGTCCCCAGGAAGTTAACGCGCCGCGCCATTTGCTCCAGCTCTCGCTGAAACCCCGCACCCGCTCGAGGCCGAGCTCCGCCGCTGCTAAACCCCGACGCCGGCGACACACCTGGCCACCCCAGGACTGCCCGACGCCACCAAGCTACGCGCCTCGCTGCGCCATTTCCAACAAGCCCAGCCGCACGACCCCTCGTCGCCAGAGTTGGCCGGACGGGCAACTCCGACGTGCCCCGCTTACGCCGGCGATTAGCCGCCGGCTAATCCCCGTTTAAGCTACTAATTAACCCTCCTGTGCGACTGACATTTGGGCCCCACACCCTAATTAAACCCCGGGTTAAAATAGTCTAGTTTAATTAACCCCTGTTAACCAGTGTGTCTATGACATGCGGGACCCACTTTTCCATTTTGACTGTGTTGACTTGCCGGCGCAAGCCTGACACGGTGCTGACGTCATAAACACATTTCCTGGCATTTTCTTATTTAGAAACAAATCTGAAAATTCCAGAAAATGCCCAAAACTTCTAAAATTCATAGAACATTATCTATAACTCCAAATAAGATAAATTATATATGAAAAATTATCAGAAAAATTCAAGGAATCTATCTGTACCATTTTCATGCATGTTTGAACAATGTTTGTCCTCTGCTTTGAACAAAACAAATAAAGGGCATTTAAATAATCATATATGGAGTTGGAATTTGAATAATGTATTCAAACCAACTTCATTTAAATCATAGCTAGATGTGCATTAGCTCAAATCACAGCATGTTGCCATGTCATGATCATGCATCATATTGTGGCATTGCATTGATTGTGTTCTTTCTCATTGCCGGTGTTTGTCCCCTCTCGATAGACGTGGTTCCGACGATGAGATCGATGACACCGATGAAGAACTATACTATCTTCAGAAGTGCCAGGCAAGCAAAACCCCCCTTGTTCATTCCGATACAATCCCACTCTCTCGCTCTTGCTCTCTTTTACCGCATTAGGACAACAGCGATTCAACTGTTACATGCTGCGGTAGTTGAACCCCTTTCCTCTGCATGACCTGTCATTGCCACAGTAAATAGATGAAACCCACTAGTATGAGTAGGAGTTGTTTGAGCCCTAATGTTCCTACTCATTCATGCTTGTTTGTCATGCCTGCTACTGCTTAGAGTTGAGTCAGGTCTGATTCATCGGGAATGAATTGGAACGTGGTGAACATGTCCTACCGTTGAGAGCTAAGTGTGTGAACACGATTTGGTAAAGGTAGCGGTGAGAGGCCATGTAGGAGTACATGGTGGGTTGTCTCATTGCAGCCATCCTTAGGAACTGAGTTCTGTGTTTGTGATCCATGAACAGTTACTACCACACATTGGGTTCCGGTAACTCGACCCCTCTCGGCTTATTAATCAACTCGATCTCTGTCCAGGAGTTGCAACTAGTTTCTGGTGTTTGTAGGTAGTGTTAGTAGTCTACCAAGTGGCACCTGGTACAGGTGGGCTTGGGAAAGACTAGGCACAGTGGCACGGTGTACCAAGTGGCACCCGGATGGTGGGCTTGGGAACCCTGCACACATCGTTTGGGGCCGTGAGCGACACCCCGGCCGGATCTCCTTGCGGATGGAACCTGAATAGGCGATAAACCTGGACTAGAGACTTGTTGGTTAGTCAGGTCGTGGCCGACTCCCTCGCCCGGCTTCCGCTTGAAGGTTGCCGAGGTACATGACGTGTACAGGGCGATAAGTGGCGAGAGCGTGTGTGAAGAAGTACACCCCTGCAGGGTTATCATTATCTATTCGAATAGCCGGATTCCTCGGATATGGAAACTTGGACCCCTTGCATAGTTCATAGACAAGTGAAAGTGGATACTCTAAAACTCGCAAGATAAGCGTGAGTGCTATGGATGGCGTTCTCGCAGGGAGACGGGAGCGGATCCATAGTGGTGTATTGGTATGGTGAATTTGTGGACTCGTGTGCGCCACCTCAAAAGAGTTACTTGCAGTCGTAGTTCAGGTTAGCCACTGAGTCAAAGCTGGCTTGCTGCACTTAAACTCCACCACCCCCTTTGTTGATACCGATGCATATGTAGTTAGTTCTGATGTAAGTCTTGCTGGGTACATTTGTACTCACGTTTGCTTAATTTATGTTTTGCAGAGAGACGTCAGTCTCGCTAGTAGTTCCGTGTGGACTTCGACGTTTAGCTTGACACCTCAGCTACGATCTTGTGCCCTCAGCAGGGTCTGGTAGATAGTCAGGCTCCTCAGCCTTCTTCATTTCTAGTTGTCTGTACTCAGACAAGTTAAGCTTCCGCATGTGCTTTGACTTGTATGCTCTGATTGTTGGGTCATAAGACCCATGTTTGTAATATCTCGCTCCTTGGAGCCTAATGAATAAATACTCTGAGTCGTAGAGTCTTGTTGTGATACCATGTTGTATTGCACATATTGAGCATATTGTGTGTATGATTGAAATGCTTGGTATGTGTGGGATCCGACAACCTATTTGTTTATCCTTGGTAGCCTCTCTTATGGGGAAATGTAGTCTTGTGCTTCCATGAGCCATAGTAGTCCGCTACAGCCCGGTTCACCGGAGTCCTGCTAGCCCAACACTACTGCTCCGGAACACTTGACTGGCCGGCATGTGATTCACTTCGTTCCTGTGTCTGTCCCTTCGGGAAAATGTCCCGCGGTGACATCCGGAGTCCTGCCTAGCCTGCTACAGCCCGGGTTCCCGGAGTCCTGTTAGCCCAGTGCTACAGCCTGGATTCGCACGCTGCTGACCGACATGCTCGATGTTGATTCATGTATGCCTGTCCCCATAAGTTGGTGCCACTTTGGGTTCACGGCTAGTCATGTCGGCCCGGGTTCTTTATCATATGGATGCTAGCGACACTATCATATACGTGAGCCAAAAGGCGTAAACGGTCCTGGGCCATGGTAAGGCGACACCCGTGGGGATACCGTGCGTGAGGCCGCAAAGTGATATGAGGTGTTACAGGCTAGATCAGTGTGACTTAGAATCGGGGTGCTGATAGCTTTGGTATCAGAGCTTGACTGCCTGTAGGATTACCAAGCCAAATCGGTCGAAGTTGAGTCTAGAAATGCTTTAGTTATGTAAGGGAATTGATTGTGGAAGGGAACATAAGGCTCTTTTTACTCCTTATCCTCATGACCTTCTAATCTGAGTCATCTTATCTTTTCTACGGGGTTAAGAACTAGGCTTCTCTTCTATCTCTCAGGATGACATGTTACTAAACCGTAGTTGCCTAGGATTGTTGGATTAAGCCTCAGTCCAGTTCCTACTACTTCCGTATGTTGACAGTTGATCTCAGAATCTTGATATTGTGATGTTGAGTGGTTATGCCACCATTTTGCAGGATGTCTCAAATCTTCTTGAGCATTTACAGCCGTTATGCTGTCCGAGTCATCCCAGGTCACTAAATAGTCTGATGCAGTTTGCAATCCTTTCTTCCGTTCCCGATGTCCTTTTGGTCAGAATAAGCACACTAACCAGTGTGTTGAGGTACTCCGTTGCCTTGACATGTATGTTGGAGTTAGTATTATGACCCTAGGTGTCTTCGAGAACCACTCAGTAATCTAGCAATGTTTTGTATTCCCAGTGTGATGAATTTTGCCACCATTCTCGAAAGCATCCATGAGCCATAGTAGTCCGCTACAGCCCGGTTCACCGGAGTCCTGCTAGCCCAACACTACTGCTCCGGAACACTTGACTGGCCGGCATGTGATTCACTTCGTTCCTGTGTTTGTCCCTTCGGGGAAATGTCACGCGGTGACATCCGGAGTCCTGCCTAGCCTGCTACAACCCAGGTTCCCGGAGTCCTGTTAGCCCAGTGCTACAGCCCGGATTCGCACGCTGCTGACCAACATACTCGATGTTGATTCATGTATGCCTGTCCCCGTAAGTTAGTGCCACTTTGGGTTCATGACTAGTCATGTCGGCCCGGTTTCTCTGTCATATGGATGCTAGCAACACTATCATATACGTGAGCCAAAAGGCGCAAACGGTCCCGGGCCATGGTAAGGCGACACCCGTGGGGATACCTTGCGTGAGGCCGCAAAGTGATATGAGGTGTTACAGGCTAGATCAGTGTGACTTAGAATCGGGGTCCTGACATTTTCATGGCATTACCCATACAACGGTGTTTGGATAATGGATAAAGGAAACTTAGCATTGCGCTTTCAATACTCTTATTGAAAATCGGAGTACCATAGACATGCTTCGAGATAGCTTGGACATGGTCAATAGGTGAAGATCAAACTTTGGAAACACAAAGGATCCATCAGGAATAACTTGTAGAATAAGTCTTACAATTTCCTCATGGAAGAATGGATAACCTTGTTGAAAAGGAAACTATAACAATAGGTCCTCCGGCCAGGTGTGCTAGGCATAACATCATCCTACCGGGTCATATAAAGACCAATGTTATAACTCTTGGAAATATGTTCCAACCATTATATCTGACCGAGATCCAGTTCTGATTGGCGTCAGGATACCGCAGACTTGGGATGCCTGAGAAGAGAGGTGCAACAGAAATTGTCGAGATGACATTGTAAGATTCTCGGGAATTGAACTGTGGAAGCGAGTTCCGAAACAAGAGTTCATCATTAAATCAAGGAGAGGTGAGGAGGTGGCTGATTGACTCAGCGACAATTCATTGAGATTTTCAAAAGATGGATTTACACACTTATGTGAACAAGGAGATATCATTTATCAGATCAAATGATATAAAGAGGTATGCTCAAGGAAAACATACACAGTTAAACATTGGTTGAAAAGTCCACCCAAAATATGGGTTTAGGTAGCATGATCAAAGTTAGAATGGTGATTCGATAACCAATGGTCTAAGAATGAATTATCGACCATTAACTTCAAATCAATAGGGTTTCTAGAAGTTTTAAACTCGCACAACATAATTCAATTATCATTTTTCCGGTTAGAAACAACACGGGGACCAAGGAATGAACGGATATGGCAAGAAGTATCACCTATATCAAGAATTCTTAAGAGGTGGTGAAATTCTCACGACATTCTTGACATAGAAAGAAGGTAATACTCCAAGGTAAAGGAGAACAAATGTTGGATAGCAAGGATCTCCAGGTATACCCAAAACACGAACAAGTTTGTGTTGAATGGAAGGCAATAAAGTGGTCGATGATAACACCAGTCAGCGAGGACAAGGATGCTATTTCTCATCATGAATTCAATTGATCTCTTGGAAGACCTCAGAATGTTGATGATGATCATGACACATTTGTCGAGAGGTTTCAAGAAGATGTAACCGATCGGCGATGACATCAAGTCAACAGAATGATGAAGCGAAAAGTTATTGAAACCATAGGTACGCCACAAACTCGAAATCAAGCTTGTTTTTCAAGGACAATTGATATGACGAGGAAGATCGACGTAAGATTAGCTCACCGTCGAAATTTTTGCTCCGGGAAGAAGGACCAGCTAGCACAGTTAAAGTCGGCACGAGAAGGATATAGCCAAGCAGGCTAGGAATGACGTGATCGAGTTCAAACTCGTAAGTAATGAAGGTTACCAAGAGTTGATTAATCACGATGCGGACTTGAGTCAGTTATTGGTGTCTTTGAGTGTTTAATAACTCAGAGCCCGTGAAAATTGGAATTAGTGAGAATGTAGCACTTGATGAAGAACTCATAAGAAGTTATGCAGTTCCATGATAATCTCGAGATACTAGGGGGGTAATACTCGACGACAGATCAAAGTAGAGGTTGGACTAGGGTAATGCTCTGCAGAAGACAAGTGCTCAAACTTGCACAAGAAATGGAATCAAGGAGAAACATGGTCGGAACCACGTCCACAGATACAAGATGAAATATAACAAGGGGATAATTATTTTAAGAGAAGCTTCCATGATAAGGTATACATCGTGTCCATGGGCATGAACACAGGGTTCAAGGTTGACTCCCACTTGTTCAACGCATAACCTTTCATTCACCTCTCGTATTTCAAAATGACATTAGTTGTTGAAATTTTTACCTGGCGCAATACCAGATAAGTATGACCCGTGAAATCTTTCAGGTTCACACGGATTAGGAAAGGCGTAGGTTCAACCCATTAGGGCATCTTAGGAACATATACCAGAAACTTCGAGTAAATAATACAAGCTCGAAAGTAGAGCATGGTTCATAAAGCAGAGGATACAATTTACCAAAGGCATTATATACCCATGGAAAGGCTCACAAGGTTATTCAATATGGACACGGTCGGATAAAATCTGACAAAGGGTCTGGTGGTCCACAAGGTATCTGATGTGAGCATCGGTACTCAACCAGAGGAAGAAAGAATGCAAGGAGGTCAGATTATAGAAAAAACTGACTAACTCAAAGCTCAAATGCAAAGGAATTATGAATTCCAAGACAAGGGGTCAGAAGCAATGCTCTGATTAGGGATGGATAAGTTGAATAGCCTTAGGGGTACAATCGACGGCAATTTTATTGGTCGAGATCCAGCTCATGTTTAAAATGACGTCTGAGCCGGAAGGATAACTGTCGGTGTCAAAACCGGCGGATCACGGGTAGGGGGTCCCGAACTGTGCGTCTAGGCCGGATGGTAACAGGAGGCAGGGGACACGAAGTTTTACCCAGGTTCGGGCCCTCTCGATGGAGGTAAAACTCTACGTCCTGCTTGATTAATATTGATGATATGGGTATTATAAGAGTTGATCTACCACGAGATCAGAGAGGTAAACCCTAGAAGCTAGCCTATGGTATGATTGTTGATGTGTATGTTGTCCTACGGACTAAAACCCTCCGGTTTATATAGACACCGGAGAGGGTTAGGGTTACATAAAGTCGGTTACAATGGTAGGAGATCTGATCATCCGTATCACCAAGCTTGCCTTCCACGCCAAGGAAAGTCCCTTCCGGACACGGGACGGAGTCTTCAATCTTGTATCTTCATAGTCCAAGAGTCCGGCTATCCGAACACCCCTAATCCAGGACTCCCTCAGTAGCCCCCGAACCAGGCTTCAATGACGATGAGTCCGGCGTGCAGATTGTCTTCGGCATTGCAAGGCGGGCTCTACTCCAAATTTCGTGTACCTATTTGAATAAAGTCCGATTTCTTGTAGATGTTGCGCTCCTTGGCTTCTATGCCCAATAATGGCCATTTTCCACGTGTCAAACGAATATGAAAAGTCTGAGTGTTTTATGTTCACACCCCTAGCCGCGTAAATGAGTTGCCCTTTTTAAGGGGACGAGGATTTAGATCCAATCCACACCTTCTCCCCTCCACGAGTGTTCATCAGAGCGCATCCGACAAAGGTCCATTCCACCATGGCCAGCCTCCGCAACTCCTCCGCTCGCCCTTCTAGCCCTAAGCCTGGATATTGGGAGAGATGTTCTACTCCGCAAAGCGAGCTAGTGACGCTTCAGACCAAGGGATTTCTCCCCCCGGCCTATATGGTCCCGGCCCGAGCCGGTCTTGCCGTCTACAACGGCGGAGAGCAAGCAGAGAATGCCCCTAATCCATCCAAAGGAGAGCGGGTGTGCCTTGTCCCTTACTTAATAAGGGGGCTCGGATTTCCCATCCACCCATTTCTCTGGGGGCTGCTGGAGTTCTACGGCCTCCAGCTACATCATCTCACGCCTACCTCAGTATTGCATATCGCGGGCTTTGTAGCCCTCTGCGAGCTGTTCTTGGGTATTGAAGCTCATTTCAGACTGTGGAAGGAGCTATTTTGCTCGTGCCCCGTTCCAAGAAAGGGTCAATGTATCAAGTGGGTGGAGCCGAAGTATGGCGCATCACCGGGACCGGATATCTGTCCGGAACCCCAAAGAAGGCGTCCGAAGATTGGCCCTCGGAATGGTTCTATATAGAAGACGTCCCGCTGCCGGATCCTGTCCGGATCGGCCTCCCAGAGTTCGATAGTGCTCCTTTAAAGAAGCGCCTAAGCTGGAGTCCACGGAGCCCTCAAAGGGAAAGTGACAGGGACATCGTTTATCTCATGGGCCGAATAAGATTGTTGGCCCATTCTGGACTAACCATGATCGGAGTTATGGCCGAATGCATCATGCGGGGGGTGCAGCCGCTTCAGTACAGAAGCCACCCCATGTGGGATTTCAACGGGGAGGACGACGCCACCCGCTACGGCCGTAAAGGGCCAGATTCAGTTGCTGCTCTATTAAAGATGTTGTCCACTTTGTACAAGGGAGAAGAGGAGGAATTTCTTCGCGTCAACTCACAGGGTGGATTCTCTGTGCACAATCCCCCAAGCTGGGTAAGTGGTCGCATTTACTTGCTCATCCGCTTAGTGTTCCCATTGTTAAATACTTAGTCTGATGACTTCAACGCAGGAACTGTGCCGGGCCGTTAAGGACATAAGCAGCCCGCCTCCACAACCCGAGGACCCAGGACGGTCTCTCGACCCGTCCTCTCAAGAGGATCCGGACATATCTGTGGAGCTGATTGATGGAGTGTTCCGTCAATTGAGCGAGGACAACGCCTTGGTGGCCATTACGGCCGATTACCCAGGGCTAATCCGAACACCCCAGGTACCTGAGGCCGAAGTCCCTGTACCCCGGACAGGGGTCCGTCCACGCGTGTTCAATTTCTTGATTGCAACCGAACTTTGCAAGGGAGGTTTCTGAGGCGGAAGGACGAACCTGCGGCGACAAACCAACCAGGGGCCGCAGGGCCCCATGGGCAGAAAAGAGGTGCAGTCCGGACCGAGGCATCAACACGAAGGTATGGCGCGCCTCTTTATCCCATTTGTTATACCTTTGAGGCACATTTGACACTCGTGCCCTTTTCAGGACAAAGAGACCTCGCCGGACTATATCCGGAGAGGCTACTAATCGTGCCTCCACCAGCCAGGCTCCAAAGCCTGGTCCGGGGGCAGAAGCGAACGCAAGGCGTGTGCCAGACGTTCCTCCGACGGAGGATGCGGATGGGTTATCTGCCACCAACTCTGAGGTGGAAAGTGCCATGAACCATAGGCGTCGCCGGACAATTCTTCGCGACGCTTTCTTCTCCCAAGAGGCATTAGATGCCTTCAATTCGGGAGATGCGCACCTCCGTGCCGCTCAAAATGGTCTAGCCAGAGCCACGGAGCAATATGTAAAAGACATACGGGTAAGAAATTTTTTGTAAATATATATGTAGCAGTAGCCCCCGAGACTGAAAACAGTTAGAATAACTGGTTTAAGGATCATTTGAAATGCAGGTTCTTACAGAAAAGAATTCCCTACTGTCCCAGGAGTTGGAAGATTGCAAAGCCCAACTGGAGGCCGCACTAGCCACGACAGGGGAGCCTAAGGAGACCCCCTCTGGTAATATACATTTCGAAAGATAAGTATGTGGCGAAGCACGGCTTTGGTGCGAATCTGACAAATAAAATTGCAGATGGCGCCGGATTGAATCCGGAAAGGCAACACCTCCTACGCCAACTAAAGGCTGGTGAGAGGGTGCTATTAAAGGTGATGGGGGAGAAGAACGTTCTCCAAGATGCCAACACCCGGCTGGGCGTCGAGCTAAAAGATGTTCGTGCCCAGATGTCAGACTCCGTGAAGGAGAATTAGCGGCTTCGGCGCAGCATATTTAGTAAGTGCTTGAATGAACCTTTTGAAAGAAAGTTCGGCAGTGCCGTCGATTAATCAGAGCAACATCCGTAGGTATGTTAACAGGTCGTCCTGCAGAGGAGATGCCCGGTTCTACGGGTGACCTTCTTCCCGAGCTCTTGCAATTGCTCGATCGAGTTCCGCAGGCGATGTGAGGCGTCGCCCAGGCCCTGTGGCCATCCGTCTCCACGCCCGAAGGTCTTGGAGAGCTTGCGGAGAAGCTGAGGGGAGCACGGCGGCGCTTCCAGTTGTGGAAGATATCAGCCTGCCGTCAAGGCGCTAGGGAGGCCTGGGCCATGGTGAAGACGCGGTATTCACAGGACGACCCCAACCATATGGCCGATGTTGGTCTTGTCGGGCCCGATGGGAAGGAGATCCCTGTGAGCTTAGTATACGGGCAAGTAGAGTTGGCCGCAAAGTATTCCCAGCAGGACTGTAAATTAGACAGCCTGTTAGATGGTATTGAAGAGGAGTACAATCAGTTAAAATGACTATGTAATTTAATTGACATTTATAATGCCTTCTAGCCGGATTGTAGATCATTTGTCATGGCCGACCTTTTCGCTTCAGCCTCGGGACCTGACGGTCCGGAGTGTCTCCGAATTCCCATGCGGTTATATAGGAACCGGGGAATGCGTGGAGACCAGGCGTAGGGGTCATTATGGCGTGAATAGACAAGTGCCCGACTAGTTATGTTATATTACGTGGTTAGTAAGAAACATCTTCCAGGGAGAATAGTTCCGTTAGGGGTTCCTTTCCCTGGGAGGCATGCCCTAAAGTGCATGTCCATGCTGCGAAGAGAAACGCAGGAAAAACATCTAGGGGCACGTGGGAAAAATAAAAAAGATCGTCTTTAGTTCACCGACCGAATATTCCCTTAAGAACGCTAGCTTTCGGCTTCACCCAGTCTGAGGTACACGTCCAGCTGACCCGGCAGTAACAATCGCAGAGGTGCTCCCTTTACCGCCTAGCCGAACAATCGGGAACGTAGGGGTAAGCACAGGAGCCAGGCAACCCAGCTTGGCCAAAACTTAAGTCATATCGATGCATATAGTGGTGAATAAAAGGTATATGCGGAAGTTTGACACATGTGTTGGGCGTGAAGCCCGTAGAAATAAGCTTCTGTCGAAAGAAGCTCCCAGGTTTGCTGAGCGCGGATAGTGCGTCACTTTGTGAGCCTCTAAAGGCTATAAGAGGGAAAGAGAGAGAGAGAGAAGGAGAGAAATGTAAGACAGAAGGTATATATAAAAAATGGACAGAGTAAGGAGACGGACACAGGATCCGGCGCTAGGCATAGAATCTTCGGAGGCGGGCTGCGTTCCATGGGTTCGGCTCGAGTCGGTTATCCGATGCACTTCGCAGGCGGTACGCACCACCAGTCAGGACTTGGTCGATGATGAAGGGACCTTCCCACTTGGGCTTGAGTTTGTCCTTTTTCTTGTCCGGCAGGCGTAGAACTAATTCGCCAACGTTGTAATTTTTGGCCCGTATTTCTCTGCTTTGGTATCTTCGAGCCTGCTGTTGATAAAATGTGGAACGGGCTTTTGCCACGTCACGCTCCTCCTCTAATGCGTCCAAACTATCCTACCGATCGAGCTCGGCTTCTCTTTCTTCGTACATGCGCACTCGAGGTGAGTCTTGAATTTTGTCGCAAGGCAAAACTGCCTCAGCGCCGTACACCATGAAGAATGGTGTATATCCGATGGTGCGATTCTGTGTGGTCCACAGCCCCCAGAGTACGGAGTCGATCTCCTCTACCCAGTGTGTGTTAGATTCCTTGAGGGACCATACTAATCTGGGTTTAATGCCGCTCATGATAAGACCGTTTGCACGTTTGACCTGGCCGTTAGTCTGTGGGTGATAGACAGAAGCGTAATTGAGCTTGATGCCCAAGTTTTTTCACCAGAGTTTTACCTCGTCAGCCATAAAGTTCGTGCCATTATCAGTGATGATGCTGTGGGGGACGCCGTAACGGTGTACAACCCCGGATATGAAGTCTATCACAGGCCCGGATTCAGCCGTCTTAACAGGCTTGGCTTCTATCCATTTGGTGAACTTATCCACCATGACGAGTAGGTATTTGTGCTTGTGGGTTCCGCCTTTAAGGAGTCCAACCATATCAAGCCCCCAGACCGCAAAGGGCCAAGTGATGGGGATAGTTTGGAGGGCGGTGGGTGGCATATGTCTTTGGTTTGCAAAGAGCTGGCAACCGGTGCATCGCTGGACTAAGTCTTGAGCGTCTGCCCGGGCCGTCGGCCAATAAAAGCCTGTACGGAAGGCCTTGCTTACCAGGGATCGGGCTGCAGCGTGATGACCGCCGAGTCCGGCATGGATTTCAGCCAGGAGATTCCGCCCCTCCTCTTCGGAGATGCACCTTTGAAGGACTCCGGTGGTGCTTTTCTTATGAAGCTCCCCCTCGTGGACTCTGTTGGCTTTGGATTGCCGCACTATGCAGCGTGCCTCATTCTGGTCCTCGGGGAGTACCTGCCTAGTAAGGTAGGCGAGGAATGGTTCCGTCCATGGGGCAATGATGGCCATTATTACGTGGGCTGAAGGTGTTACTTCAATGGCAGAGCCACCGATTGTGTCAGAATGTTTGGAGTCAGGCGGTGCGGTTGGATCCGAGCTGTTATTGTTCGGCTCCCCTTCCCATGCCACGGATGGCTTAAAAAGCCTTTCCAAGAAGATGTTGGGGGGGGGGACTACATCGCGTTTTGTGCCGATGCGTGCCAGGACATCTGCCGCCTGATTATTTTCCCGGGCTATATGGTGAAATTCAAGCCCCTCGAACCGAGCTGACATTTTTAGGACGACGTTGTGGTAAGCTGCCATTTTCGGATCCTTGGCATCGAACTCTCCGTTTATTTGGGATATTGCGAGGTTCGAGTCCCCGCACACCTCTAGGCGTTGGATGCCCATGGATACTGCCATCCGGAGACCATGTAGAAGGGCCTCATATTCGGCTGCGTTGTTGAAGTCCATGTACAAAATCTGTAGTACGTATTGAACTATGTCTCCTGTGGGGGACGTCAAAACGACACCAGCCCCCAGTCCGGCCAACATTTTGGAGCCGTCGAAATGCATGATCCAATTTGAATATGTGCCGTACTCTTTAGGGAGTTCGGCCTCCGTCCATTCTGCGACGAAATCGGCCAAAACTTGTGACTTGATGGCTCGTCATGGCTTATAAGTTATGTCGAACGGGAGGAGCTCGATGGCCCATTTCGCAATCCGGCCCGTTGCGTCACGGTTGTTAATAATGTCGTTAAGTGGTACTTCGGAGGCTACTGTTATTGAACACTCTTGAAAGTAGTGTCGTAGCTTCCGGGATGCCATGAATACCGTATACGCAATCTTTTGATAATGCGGGTACCGTGATTTGCAGGGAGTGAGGACAGTGGACACATAATAGACAGGCCTTTGAAGGGGGAATTTGTGTCCGTCCGCTTCTCGTTCGACGACGAGCACTGCGCTTACAACCTGATGTGTTGCTGCGATATACAATAGCATTGGTTCGCCGGTGTTTGGCGCGGCCAGGACTGGGTTTTTTGCCAGTATGGCTTTTATTTCGTTGAGTCCGGCCGTGGCTGCGTCCGTCCATTTGAAGTGTTCGGTGCGCCGAAGGAGGCGGTAAAGGGGAAGGGCCTTTTCTCCCAGGCGGGAGATAAAGCGGCTTAGAGCCGCCACACATCCGGTTAACTTTTGTATTTGTTTGAGGTCCTTTGGGGTATCCAATTGCGACAGAGCTCGGATCTTGGCTGGATTTGCTTCAATTCCTCTATTGGATACAATGAAGCCCAAGAGCTTTCCGGCTGGAACGCCGAAAACGCATTTTTCCGGGTTGAGCTTGATGTCGTATGTTCGGAGATTATCAAATGTGATCCTCAAGTCGTCTACTAGAGGTTCAACATGTCTTGTTTTGACGACCACATCATCTACGTATGCCTCCACTGTTTTACCGATCTGGCTTGCCAGACATGTCTGAATCATGCGCTGATATGTTGCGCCGGCGTTTTTGAGCCCGAAGGGCATCGTGTTGAAGCAAAATGGCCCGTATGGTGTGATAAGTGCCGTTGCGGCTTGGTCTGGTTCTGCCATCTTGATTTGATGGTAGCCAGAATATGCATCGAGGAAACACAACGAATCGTGTCCTGCGGTAGCATCGATAATTTAATCGATGCGGGGAGGGGGAAGGGATCCTTTGGGCAAGCCTTGTTAAGGTCTTTAAAATCAACACACAGGCGCCAAGATTTGTCCTTCTTTGGTACCATCACCAGGTTTGCTAGCCAGTCCGGATGTTTTATATCTCTGATGAATCCGGCCTGTAATAGCTTTGCTAGCTCCTCTCCCATAGCCTGTCTCTTAGGTTCGGAAAAACGCCGAAGAGCCTGTTTGACAGGTTTGAATCCTGTTTGGATATTTAAGCTATGCTCGGCCAGCCTGCGTGGGATTCCTGGCATGTCTGAAGGGTGCCCGTGGAAAATGTCCCAGTTCTCTCGTAGGAACTCTCGCAATGCGGTGTCGACATCAGGGTTTAACTGTGCCCCAATGGAAGCTGTTTTATTGGGGTACGTTGGATGAACTTGGAATTTGACTATTTCGTCTACTGGTTTAAAGGAGGTAGATTTGGATCTTTTGTCGAGTACCACATCGTCCCTATTCACGGTAGAGCGCAGCGCAGTCAGCTCCTCAGCCGCTAGGGCTTCGGATAGTGCCTCGAGGGCCAGTGCGGCTGTCTTGTTTTCGGCGCAGAGTGCTACGTCCGGATCACTAGCGAGGGTGATGATCCCGTTAGGCCCGGGCATCTTGAGCTTCATGTACCCGTAATGGGGTATTGCTTGGAAGATTGTGAATGCTTCCCGCCCTAGCAAGGCGTGGTAACCGCTGCTGAACGGGGCCACATGGAACGTGACCTCTTCGGACCTGTAATTGTCCGGCGTGCCGAACACCACATCTAGTGTGATTTTTCCTATACAGCGTGGTTCCCGACTGGGGATTATTCCTCTAAAGGTTATGCTGCTTCGCATGATGCGGTTCCAGTCTATATCCATTTTTTGAAGAGTTTCCTCATAGATGAGGTTCAATCCGCTGCCGCCGTCCATGAGTACCTTGGTGAGACGAAACCCGTCCACTATTGGACTGAGGACCAATGCAGCTGGTGCTCGGGCTATTCAGAATTTAGGTTCATCACTGGCGTTAAAGGTAATGGCCATGTCACTCCATGGGTTTATTGTTGCTACTTGGTAGACTTCGGCAAGGCTGCGGAGTGTCCTTTTTCGCATATTATTTGATGTGAAGGTCTCGAAGACTGTTAATACCTTATAGGTGTCTCTAGGGTGGGTTTCTGTGGCCTCCGGGATTAGGAGGTTTTCGCCAATTTTGGCCACCTGCCGAAGTATCCAACATGCTCTAAGGCTGTGAGTTGGTGTGGCGTCTTCTGTACTATGAATTTTACAAGGTCCATTAAGCCATCCTTCCAGTACGGTTCCATGCCCTATAGAGGGTTTTTGCCTTTTGGTGTTTGACCCGGGTGTCTGGCGATGATGCACCCTTTTATTTCGGACTGGGCTTGCATTAAGGGCCGGATTGTCCCAAAATTTTGTTTCGGTTTTCCGGCCGCTTTCCATCGCACAGTACTTTCGTACTATGGACGCTAAGTCAACGAAGCGTGTAATATCACGGCGACTTATGGCATTGAGTATTCCCTTGTCCGTGCAATTATTGCAGAAGGATGAAATTGCGTCTTCCTCGCGGCCGCCCTTTATCCTGTGCATAACCAGGAGGAATCTGGCCCAGTAATGATGTACTGTTTCTTTGGGCTCTTGCCTGATTTGGGATAGATCGCTAATGTTCGGGTGGGTGGGTGGAATTAAATCCGAAGCCTTACCCCTTCTGAGGCTTAGAGGCTGAGGAATTACCGAACTCGAAAATTTGTATTCCTGGATGTCGTCCAATGAATCCAGTCCATCCTGATTCTAGGTTCAGGTCTTGAGTGATATCCTCCCCTCCGCGGACATCCGGCTTGGAGGGATCGGGAATCCGGATGTAGCGAGTCCTTAGGATAGATAAAGGGTCGCCGCACTGTCCCTCTACCACGGCAACGTGATGGGTGGCTTGGGGAGAGTTAATCTCTCTCAGATCGGTTTTAGGCCCAATCTGGTCATAATCCGTAGCGACTCCCAGGGCGGCGAAGCGATTCAAGAGCTCGTTTATGGAGGAAAGCTCTATTGGATCTAACTGCTTGGCAAGTTCTGAGTTGACATGAAGATTGTTTTCGATGGCTCGAGAGGTCATCGTCGGCGTAGAAGCCGAACAGGTGGTCATAAGAAAACCACCTAGCCAGAGGGTTTGGCCGACAGCCAAAGCTCCCTTAGCAACGGTGCCGTCTTTAAAGACGGGGCGAGGCATCCTTCCTGATGGCGACGACACAGAGGAACTCTCAATGAAAGCACCAATGTCAGTGTCAAAACCGACGGATCTCGGGTAGGGGGTCCCGAACTGTGCGTCTAGGCCGGATGGTAACAGGAGGCAGGGGACACGAAGTTTTACCCAGGTTCGGGCCCTCTCGATGGAGGTAAAACTCTACGTCCTGCTTGATTAATATTGATGATATGGGTATTATAAGAGTTGATCTACCACGAGATCAGAGAGGTAAACCCTAGAAGCTAGCCTATGGTATGATTGTTGATGTGTATGTTGTCCTACGGACTAAAACCCTCCGGTTTATATAGACACCGGAGAGGGTTAGGGTTACATAAAGTCGGTTACAATGGTAGGAGATCTGATCATCCGTATCGCCAAGCTTGCCTTCCACGCCAAGGAAAGTCCCTTCCGGACATGGGACGGAGTCTTCAATCTTGTATCTTCATAGTCCAGGAGTCCGGCTGAAGGTATAGTTCGGCTATCCGAACACCCCCTAATCCAGGACTCCCTCAATAACCCTAGGATTCAACTGATGATTGTGAACATTTGCAACTCATTGAGTCCATGGACTCAATAATGAGAGTGACCAAGGATGCCAATAAGATTAGTATACTTATGGGATTAACCATAATGCAAGTAAGCAAAAATTTCTAGAACAACTGGCGATTGAGGATTTTCGAAAGATCAATTAGTATTTCGAAGATTTTGGTGAAACACATGAACAACTAGGGATAAACAAATCCTTGGTGTGTGTGAGGATTAATTTGTAGGTGTATTTAGGTGACAAGGAACTGCCAGGCAGTAGGCACAAGGATTCTCGGAACAACAACGAGTATTTTGAGGTATCTCATAATAACAAGAGCAACTGGGGACTAATGTAAGAATGGCAAGTGCATGTAGTTATCTATAGGGTTGACGGTGGAAGGGAATTTCAAACGCAATGAGCACAAGTTCTCGGGATAATATCAGAGAGTATCTTCGGAATCCTTTGGTGAAGTAAGCGATCTTTCAGACCGAGTGGTTCTCCGGGAGAAAGTATTTACGAGGACCTAGAGTTAGAGTTAGAAAATCATTTAACCCAAATAGGAGAGAGATCAGAGTCCGAGAGTATAGACGAGTAGTAAAAGATCCTAATACCACCCAATGACGACGTGGGACCGTAAGACACACATCCATGTTAGTAAAAAGTTTTGGAATTACTAGAGTCAACTTCGGCCAAGGAGTTTGGAAGAGGGATTCCTACAGGCAGTCGGCTCTGATACCAACTTGTGACGCCCTCGATTTGATCGTACACTAATCATACACGCAAACGTGTACGATCAAGATCAGGGACTCACGGGAAGATATCACAACACAACTCTACAAATAAAATAAGTCATACAACCATCATATTACAAGACAGGGGCCTCGAGGGCTCGAATACAGGAGCTCGATCATAGACGAGTCAGCGGAAGCAACAATATCTGAGTACAGACATAAGTAAACAAGTTGCCATAAGATGGCTAGCACAAACTAAGATACATATGGAAAGAGGCGCAAGCCTCCTACCTGGGATCCTCCTAAATTACTCCTGATCGTCGTCAGAGGCCTGCACGTAGTAGTAGGCACCTCCAGTGTAGTAGGAGTCGTCATCGATGGTGGAGTCTGGCTCCTGGACTCCAACGTCTGGTCGCAACAACTGGGTATAGAAAGGGGGAAAAGGGGGAGCAAAGCAACCCTGAGTACTCATCCAAAGTACTCGCAAGCAAGGAGCTACACTACATATGCATTGGTATCGATGAAAAGGGTAGTATATGTGGACTGAACTGCAGAATGCCGGAATAAGAGGGGGATAGCTAGTCCTATCGAAGACTGTGCTTCTGGCACCCTCCATCTTGAAGCATAAGAAGAGAGTAGATGGTAAGTTAACCAAGTATCATCGCATAGCATAATCGTACCCGGCGATCCGCCCCTCGTCACCCTGTGAAAGAGTCACCGGGTTGTATCTTCCCTGCAGGGGTGCACCACATATCCCAACATGCTTGATCCCCTTTGGTCGGACACACTTTCCTGGGTCATGCCCAGCGTCGAAAGATCAACACGTCGCAACCCCACCTAGGCACAACAGAGAGGTCAGCACGCCGGTCTAAATCCTATGGCGCAGGGGTCTGGGCCCATCGCCCATTGCACACCTGCACGTAGCGAATGCGGCCGGTAAGCAGACCTAGCCTCCCTAATATACGAGCATGCGTTCCAGTTCAATCTGGTGCGTGCCACTTAGTTGCTGATGTCATGAAGGCTTCGGCAGATACCACGACGTCGAGTGCCCATAACTGTTCCCGCGTAGTTGGTTAGTGCGTATAGGCCAGTGGCCAGACTCAGATCAAATATCAAGATCTTGTTAAGCGTGTTAATTGATGTAACCATGGACGCCAACCAAGGCAAGGCCCACCTCTCACCTAGGTGGTCTCAACCTGCCCTATCGCTCTGCCATAAAGATCCACCCAGAGGGTCGTCGGGAAAGTATGTCCTTTCAGCCCCCAATCCGTGGATCAACCGCGGGTACTCAACGAGCCGACCCGACTTTAGTCACCACATGTATCATATATAATATGTATGTAAGTATATACCCGTGATCACCTCCCGAGTGATCATGGCCCGGTAGTATAGCATGGCAGACGGACAAGAATGTAGGGCCATTGATGAATACTAGCATCCTATACTAAGCATTTAGGATTGCAGGTAAAGGTAACAACAGTAGTAGCAAAGACAGGCTATGCATCATGATATGATTAACGGAAAGCAGTAACATACTACACAGCTCTAGTGCAAGCAGTAGACAGAAGAATATGCGATATCTGGTGATCAAGGGGGGGCTTGCCTAGTTGCTCTGGCAAGTAGGGGTCGTCAACAACTTAGTCGGTCGGGGCACCAGCAACGGCGTTAGTCTCGTAGTCTACCGGAGAGAAGAGGGGGAAGAAACAATAAATACAAGGCAAACAGGTGCATATTGATGCATGACATGACAAGTAACGGTGCTAGGTGTGCCCTAACGCAGTAGGAGGTGATACCGGTGAACGGGGAAAACAATTAGGAAAGTATCCCCGGTGTTTTGCATTTTTGGACAAACGAACCGGCGGAGGAAAGTTGCGTGTTCACTATGCTAGGGATGTGTGGTGGACGAATCAGCTACGTATTCGGATTCGTCTCGTCGTTTTGAGCAACTTTCATGCACAAAGTTTTTCCATCCGAGCTACGGTTTATTTTATAATAATTTTCAAAGTTTTATTGAATTTCTAGGGTTATTTAATTTCAAAATACTAACAAAATGCTTTTGTTTAGCTCTAGTCTAGACAGAGTGCATGACAGGTGGGGTCCAGGGGGGTCCAGTCAAGTCAACAGTTGACTGGTCAACTGGGTCATGGGTCCTAGATGTCATTGGCTGGTAATTATTTAATTTAACCAATTTAATTTGTATATTATTGGGTCCCACATATCATTGGGTAAGCACTGCTAACTAAAACCAAATTAGTCTAAATAGGGGGTTAGTGCTAATTGGAATTAGTGCCTAATCTACGTAGGGGCCGACCCATCTAGCAGAGGCAACAGCCGGCTGGTTGGCACACACGCACGGCCGCTCGGTGCACCACGGCTGCGGCCATGGGGCTGCTCGGCCGAGGCAGCAGCTAGCACGGGCCTGCGTAGGTGTGGGCGATGCATGGCCAGGGCACGCGGGCCAAAGGAGCGTAGGCAGGGGCGGGCACTCGTGTTTGGGCATGGCGAAGTGGGAGGCAGCGACAGGAGTGGCCGACAGCAGCAGAAGAAGCAGCCCGCGGACACAGTGGGGAAGGGAGGAGCAGGGCGCGGCCTCGACCGGTGGGGCTCCAACGGGGCGGCCAGGGGGTGCGGGAGCATGCGCTGGGCACAGCTCGGCGCGGGGGGACACGAGCTTCAGAGAACTCTAGGCACGGCAACAAAATCATGGGGACGGCGCTAACATGCGATTAACAGAGGGGGGCAACAAGGGGAATCGGCGCTGCTCACCAAGGAAGGGTTGACGGCGAGCTCAGATCGGTCGGGGTGTGCCGGAGCGCGAGGAACAGCTGCGGGCGCCCATGGCCGAAGGGGATGGGTCGATGGCTGAGGGAGTCCTGGATTAGGGGGTCCTCGGACAACCGGACTATATACTTTGGCCGGACTGTTGGACATGAAGATACAAGATTGAAGACTTCGTCCCGTGTCCGGATGGGACTCTCCTTTGCGTGGAAGGCAAGCTTGGCGATTCGGATATGTAGATCTCCTCCCTTGTAACCGACTCTGTGTAACCCTAGCTTCCTCCGGTGTCTATATAAATCAGAGGGTTTAGTCCGTAGGACAACAACAATCATACCATAGGCTAGCTTCTAGGGTTTAGCCTCTCCGATCTCGTGGTAGATCAACTCTTGTAATACTCATATCATCAAGATCAATCAAGCAGGAAGTAGGGTATTACCTCCATCGAGAGGGCCCGAACCTGGATAAACATTGTGTCCCCCGCCTCCTGTTACCATCCGCCTTAGACTCACAATTCAGGACCCCCTACCCGAGATCTGCCGGTTTTGACACCGACATTAGTGCTTTTATTGAGAGTTCCACTATGTCATCATCATAAGGCTTGATGGCTCCTTCGATCATCGGCGAAGATGCGATCCAGGGTGAGGTTTTCCTCCCCGATCAGATCTTCGTATTCGGCGGCTTCGTACTGCGAGCCAACTTGCTCGGCCATCTGTAGCAGATCTAGAGTTACGCCCGTGGCCATCAGGTCAGGTTTGGAAGCTTGAACTATACCGCCGACATCCACGGAGACTTGATCTTCGACGGATTCGAACCCATGTCAGGTACGCCGCATAGTCACGATGAGCATGATTTAGCTCTACCATCGGACAGTGTTCGGGAGATCACACCTGTAACTACTCCGGCCCTCAATCCAGAACAGATCGCGCCGTCCGAGGACGGGTGGACGGACCCTGCCATGGAGGCCGCACACTCAGTGGCGATAGAGCGGAATACTGACTTCAGCTCCTATGAGACCTGTGTTGCCGGACACTCGGGTTCGTCCCCGGCCACACACTCCGAACCGCTCGCGTCTGTGCCCATCCAATCTGATTGGGCACCGATCATGGAGTTCACCTCCGTGGATATCTTTCAGCACTCGCCCCTAGGTGACGTGCTAAACTCATTACGGTCTTTCTTCTTGTCAGGAGACCCTTGGTCAAACTATGTCCGGCCTGAGTGGGAAGCGGACGGCGAAGAAATTCATTCCCCACCCACCACCCACTTGGTAGCCACTGTTGACGACCTAACCGACATGCTCGACTTTGACTCCGAAGACATCGACAGTATGGACGACGATGCGGGAGACGAACAGGAACCACCGCCCACAGGGCGCTGGACTGCCACCTCATCGTATGACATATACATGGTGGACACCCCCAAGGAAAGCGATGTCAATAAGGCAACGGAGGATAATCCCCCCGAGAAACAATCCTAGAACCGGCGTCATCGGCGCCGCTCTAAGCACCGCCATAGCAAAAACAGCGATACCGGCACAGGAGACAATAACACTGCAAATAGTGCCGAAGACGAAGACAATCCCCTCCAGCCAGGCTTTGAGCAGGAGGATGGGCAAGCCAGCCCCAAGGAACAGGCAGCAGAAGAAGAATCAGAGGATGACAATTATATACCTCTCTCCACAGACGAGGTGAGCCTCGGCGAAGAAGAATTTATCGTGCCTAAGGATCCCGTCGAACAGGAGCGCTTCAAGCGCCGGCTTATTGCCACAGCAAAAAGCCTGAAGCAAAACCAACAACAGCTTCAAGATGAGCAAGATCTGCTAGCAGATAGATGGACTGAGGTCCTGGCAGCCGAGGAACACGAACTCAAGGGCCCAATCAAAAGTTTCCCAAAGCGCAGGTTGCTACCCCAACTTGAAGAGGAAGCATTAAAGCCTGCGCTTCCAGCGTATGATGCGGCTGACCGGCCACCTCGTGGCCGCGACAAAGTGGTATATAAGCCCGAAGTCCAGCCCGCACCCCGTCGCCAGTCAAACAAAAACAGCAGGGCCCGGGGTAACACGCAGGACCTGCGAGACATATTGGAAAACAAAGCAGGACACAAAAGATCGATCTTCGGATCACGAGGGCACGCCCCAACACATGACGATGACCGTCATGCCGGATATACCAAAAACAAATCTGGCCAGGCCGAACACAGCAGACAAGACTCGTACGAACTGCGTCGTGACATAGCCCGGCACAGAGGCGCCACACCCCCTATGCTTCACTGATGAAGTAATGGATCATGAATTCCTAGAAGGGTTTAAACCCGTGAACATTGAATCATACGATGGTACTACTGACCCCGCGATATGGATCGAGGATTTCTTCCTCCACATTCACATGGCCCGTGGGGATGACCTACACACCATCAAGTATCTCCTGTTGAAACTCAAAGGACCGGCTCAGCATTGGCTAAATAGCTTGCCAGCAAACTCCATTGGAAGTAGGGAGAACTTGGCAGACGCATTCCTAGATAACTTCCAAGGCACATATATGCGACCACCAGATGCTGATGATTTGAGTCACATAACACAACAGCCCGGAGAGTCATCCAGGAAATTCTGGACCTGGTTCCTAACCAAAAAGAACCAAATTGTGGATTGTCCGGATGCCGAAGCCCTAGCGGCCTTTAAGCATAACATCCGTGACGAGTGGCTCGCCCAACATCTCGGCCAAGAGAAGCCAAGGTCCATGGCAGCCCTCACGACACTCATGACCCGCTTTTGCGCGGGCAAGGATAGCTGGTTGGCTCATAGAAACAACACATCAAGCAACACTGGCAAATCAGAGGCCAGAGATAGCAACGGCAAACCCCTGCGCAACAAACACAAACGCCGCAAACATGGTGAAAGCGCCGAAGACACGATACTTAATGCCGGATTTCATAGCTCTAAGTCCGGTCAGCGGACAGGGCCACTCAAAAATGACAATTCAGGTCCGTCCAGTTTGGACCGCATACTCGACCGTCCATGCCAAATTCATGGCAAACCAGGAACACCAGCCAATCATACCAATAGAGAATGTTGGGTCTTCAAACAAGCTGGCAGGTTAGGCGCCAAAAACAAAGATAAGGGGTCTCAAAGCGATGACAGCGACGAGGAGCCTAGATCACTGAATAGAGGAAGACAAAAGAAATCTCTCCAGCAAATCCAAACGTTGAATATGGTAAACGCCACCCACACTCCCAACCCGGACCGGATGCACACCCTTAGGGATGTCGACCTAACGAAACCAGTCAGCCCGCAATACAAACTAGGGTCGATCACCTTCAACCAAATGGATCGTCCGGTCAACACCAGTCACGGCAATCCAGCCGCACTAGTCCTCGACCCAATAATTGACGGGGTTCCACCTCACACGAGTCCTTATGGACGGAGGCAGCAGTCTAAATCTGCTTTACCAGGACACAGTGTGCAAGATGGGCATCGATCATTCGATGATCAAACCCACTAAAGCCACCTTTAGAGGTATTATAGCAGGCGTGGAGGCTAGCGGTACCGGCTCCATCGCCCTCGAGGTAGTCTTTGGATCACCAGACAATTACCGTGCTGAAGAGTTAATCTTCGACATCGTCCCCTTTCACAGTGATTATCAGGCACTGCTCGGGCGAACTGCGTTCGCTCGATTCAACGCGGTGCCACATTATGCCTACCGTAAACTCAAGATGCCTGGTCCGTGCAGCGTCATCACGGTTAATGGCGAGGCCGAACTCTCCCTCGGTACCACAGAGTACGCCGCCGCTTTAACAGTGGAAGCAATGGAGGGCACCTTTCAGTCAAATCTTGAGTCAATGGCTAAAACCCTGGACACATTCAAAGTAGTCCGAACTACTTCACGGCAGGATAGCCCGGATCGTCCAGGGCTCAACTAAACATTCCGGCAAAGTCCAGAACATGCCACATATCGTGGCTCAACCGCTCTCCGGCACACAGATATTTCTTACATTTCCATTGCAGGCTCACCTTTGTGCAGACCGGGACCGATGACATGGTACCAGCTCGAACGCACAAGGGAATCTTTAGATATTCCTCACGACGTCCATTCGACTATACTCCGGATCTGCACACATCTTCTTCCTCCTCGGTCCCAGCAGGTTCCACAGTCATATCCCCTTTTTATCGCATTACCTGTACTCATACGCTTCGACGTATTATTCAAATACAACATGTGGATTTATATGACACTTGTTTGCTGTTATTTCTTGTTGAAACTCTTTTGTGAAGTGGCATCCATACACCGTGATATGCCTTTGCCAGGGGCTTCGTTTTACCCATAATATGGCAATAAAGTCTGAACACCGTCACGGAAGTTCGGCACCCCGAACTTATAGCATTATATGCATCAGCTCCGAATCATGTCTTGGGTCAAATGTTGGGTTTGCCCGGCTCCCATGTTTTGCTGCCTTACGTTCTGCTATATCGGCTAAGGCGGCACAGGGAGAACTACTGCGATTGTGTCCCGATTCTTCCGGACGAGCACCTCAGTAGAGAAAGCCGAATACTGACTGTCATGATACGGCGAGAGTTGGTCAGCTATTCGAGAGGTTGTAAAATCTTGAAGGATTTCTCCCGCATAATGCCATAACCAATGCAGCGTGCGATGGATCGGTTCTTCTTCCGATCAGGTGCCTATAGGGGCCCTCCTGCGGTCTTCCGAACACCAGGGGCTGTGCCTACCTTCCTAATGCTCCTATGGCTAAGTGAGAATGATAAAGCCCTATAGTCCGATTGCCTGGTTCATTGTGCTGAACACCTGCTTCAAAGGACCCAACACTGGGGTAAAGAGTGGTCAGGTTTATCCCGAACACCCCCGTATTTCTTACGAGGGGGCGGAAGCCGATGACTGGCCAATTCTCAGGTGTAATATATAAAACGGCCGTGTAGGAGGGTAAACTTTTACAATAGGCAATAAATAATAGAAATGACCTTGTTCACACATTACAAAGGACAACATGACTATATTCATGGAAATACAATGTCCTTGGTGCATTGCTCCGCCGCAAGGCAGGATCCTTTCAGGACACTTTCATAATACAATTCGGGCTTGCGGTGCTCCTTTCCCTCTGGGGTCCCTCGGTCATCAGCTTTTCAGCATCCATCTTCCCCCAGTGCACCTTTGCATGGGCAAAATCCATTCATGCACCTTCTATGCAGACCGACTTCTTGATGACGTCAAGTCGAGGGCAGGCACTAACAAGCCGCTTCACGAGTCCAAAGTAGCTACGTTGAATCGGCTCGGCGGGCCATAGCCGGATAATCAAATCCTTCATGGCTAGTTCGGCCACCTTATGCAGTTCGATCAGCTGTTTCAGTTGATCGGTAAAAGGCACCGGATAATTCGGTGCCAGATACTGCGACCAAAAGAGCTTATCCACAGTATTCCCCTCTTTGGCTCGGTAGAATTGGGCGGCATCCGATATGCTGCGAGGAAGTTCTGCAAATACCCCTGGAGAAATCCGAACTTAAAATTATAAAGCATAATTTTCTCCTGAAATACTTGCTTTACATGGGAAAAGACCTTACCCGCTGTGATCTCCCTCGCCTCTTGGATCTCCTGCAGGGTGTCTTGGGTTTTCCCACGGGAATCGCACACGGCCTGATGAGCCCTGGTGAGTTCGGATTCTTTCTCCGTTAAACTCTGCTCCAGGGTCTCGCATTTTTTCATGGCCTCTTGGAGCTCTTGCGTACCTTCCACAACCTTCGCCTCATGCTTCTCACGAAGAGCCTGCTCTATGGCTGCCTTTTCCTCGGCCTCGGCAACAGCCTTCTTCAGAGCCTCGACTTCGGTCATCACCCCTGGCACAAATCATGACACATATTCTATCATACTGAAAATTCATTGGCACTAAACGCAAACACGATTTGTGCATACCTTGTTGATCTTCCAACTACCTTTTTAACTGGCCAAGCTCCGCTTCAGCCTGCTCCAGACTTTGATCCAGTCCGGAAACCTCCACGGTATGAGCAGAAGTAGCCGCTACACACGCCTGCTTACAAAAGAAGAGAGATAGATGTCATCAAATGAGTCTTCCTGCGAAAAATGTATTTGATCCTCTGTCCGGTTCTTTCGTTCACCGGACAGTGTATTAGGGGCTACTATCCATACTATGAAACTCTTCGAAACCATATAAAACATACCTCAAAACCTCTCATAAGGTCGATACAGGCTTCATTCAGTCCATTTTCAGCGGACTGAATCTTCTCAATCACCGCACCCATAAGGGCACGGTGTTCATCGCCAATAAAGCACCCGGCACCTCTGGATGGATAGAGGTCGCCGGTGGAACAAGGACGCCCTCTCCAGCCGAGGAAGGCCGCCTGCTTGATTCCAGAGCCATATTGGTCTCCGTAACTATGTCCGGCTAGGGGCCGAATTCAAGATGGTCCCCGTCATTGACTCCTGTGGGGATCTTCTCCCCCATGTCTCCGCCCTTGAAGTTTGACCTCCAGGCGCCACCTTCATGATTTTCTCCGCCCCTCCTTGGACGGAGTCCCTCTGGGATGAAGCCTCGGTGTTGATCACATGTTCGGGGGGAGGGGCCTTCGGAGGCGTCCCGCTCTCCATAGCATCCGAGCTCAGCAAATCCTCGGACGAGGATTGTTCGGAATGGGACCCCGTCGGACTACAAAAAATATTGCTCAGGTTAAAATACTATGCCATGATGGGTCCGGACACATGAATGTGTTCAGATTTTATATACTTACAAGTTCACTAGGGGCTGGGCCCTAGGATCCCACGACGGGCTGCTATCAGCGACGGCAGTGGACTCTTCCGGAAGAAGAGTTTTTCCCCTTTTAGGCGACTCGGCCTCCAAGTGTACGGAGGCCATCCTCTTCTTTCTTCCCCCTACTGGGGATTTGTCTTCCTCCTCCTTGTCCTCTTTGGAGGCGGGTCGGGCATGGTGACGAAGGCCGCCCCGGGTCTTTTTGGCATCCTTTTCGGTCTTCTCCGGCACCTTGTAAGGCGCCGGGTCCAACATCTTCGTCAAAAGTGGGCCGGCCGGTTCTTCGGGCAGCGGGACCGGACATTGGATCTGCCCCACCTCCCTAGGAAAGTTGTGTAAATCACATTAAGCATTTGCCCTGAGTTATGCGAATAAAACGTATGGTAACTTATCAAGCTTGTAGGGCGGGACAGTTGGTACCCGCGGTCCTTGGCCGAGTCAGGCCATGATTTGCCGGGCTTAAAACGCACCTTCCAGATGTCTTCGTGCGAGGAGCCAAAGAGCTCTCACAGGGTCTAGTGCTTGGTCGGATCGAATTCCCATAGATTGCAAGTCCGGTGTTGACAAGGTAGGATCTGACGGACTAACATCACCTGTACTACATTGAAAAGTTCGATATTCTTGTCTTCCATATCCTTGACGCCCGTCTGGAGCGCCTGCAGTTCGTCGGACGAAGACCAGTCTAGGCCCTTCTTGAGCCAGGACGTGAGCCACAGAGGGGCTCCGGATCGGAACTCGGGACCAGCGCCCCACTTCGCGCCGCGCGGCTCAGTAATGTAAAACCACTCCTGTTGCCACTCCTTGACGGAATCATTGAAGGTACCTGTTGGCCATGTGACGTTGGGCATCTTGCTCACCATAGCGCCCCTGCACTCGGCGTGCTCACCACCCACTACCTTGGGCTTCACATTAAAGATCTTCAGCCATAAGCCGAAGTGTGGCAGGATGTGGAGAAAAGCCTCGCACACGACAATGAATGTCAAGATATTAAGGAAGGAATTGGGGGATAGATCATGAAAATCGATCCCGTACTAATACATGATGCCGCGAACAAATGGGTGGAGGAGAAACCCTAGCCCACGGATAAAATGAGGGAGGAATACGACCCTTTCGTGGGGTTCCGGGGTAGGGACGATCTGTCCCGCCGTCGGGAGACAGTGGCCGATTTCCTGGGCTAGATAACCGGCTTCCCGAAGTTTCTTGATGTCCTTCTTCCGGACGATAGAGGCCATCCACTTGCCTCCCGGTCCGGACATATTTGGAGTGGTTCTTCGGAGATAATGCGAACTTGGGCGCTGGAGCTCGAGTGCGCAAGAATGGATGGGCAGGAGAGAAGAAGGCGTGGGTAAAAAGGTGGAACCCTTACCCCTTTATAAGGGCGGAAGAAACTATGCGCCTCCCCACTTGCCTGGTAAAACTTGCTTATTCCCCAAGCATCGTGATTGATGGCACAGTTGGGTTACCCACACCGTATTGATGAGAATCCCGTGATAAGGGGACACGATCTCTACTTCGACAAGACGTGCCAAGAAAACCGCCTCGCAATGTGCGCAGTAGCTGGTTGAGAAAAACGGTTCGAATAATAACCGGGGCCATGGCGTGATGTCATGTTATGAAAAGTTGTCAGCAGATTAGATTTGTGGAAATATTATACTCTCTACGGTGGTGTGTGGAATTTGTTTTGCATAGCCAGACACTATTCTTGTGTTAAAAATCTTCTATGGAGTATTAGGAGGAGGAACCCGCCTTGCAATGCCGAAGACAATCTGCGCGTCGGACTCATCGTCATTGAAGCCCGGTTCAGGGGCTACTGAGGGAGTCCTGGATTAGGGGGTCCTCGGACAGCCGGACTATATACTTTGGCCGGACTGTTGGATTACGAAGATACAAGATTGAAGACTTCATCCCGTGTCCGTATGGGACTCTCCTTTGCGTGGAAGGCAAGCTTGGCGATTCGGATATGTGTAACCGACTCTGTGTAACCCTAGCTCCCTCTGGTGTCTATATAAACCGGAGGGTTTAGTCCTTAGGACAACAACAATCATACAATAGGCTAGCTTCTAGGGTTTAGCCTCTCTGATCTTGTGGTAGATCAACTCTTGTAATACTCATATCATCAAGATCAATCAGGTAGGAAGTAGGGTATTACCTCCATCGAGAGGGTCAGAACCTGGGTAAACATTGTGTCCCCCGCCTCCTGTTACCATCCGCCTTAGACGCACAGTTCGGGACCCCCTACCCGAGATCCGCCGGTTTTGACACCGACAATGGCGGCGGCTCCAGGGCGCTCCAGCTCGAGTAGGTTCACGTAGAGAACGAATATGAAGAGGCCCATATCCTGGACATCTTCTGGCGCTATGGGGAGGCTCCGGTGCACGACATCGACGTCGACACGGTGACGGTAGCGAGCGGCTGAGCTTGGGAGGGAGAGCATGGGGAGTGCGAGGGGAAAGGGATGGCCTAGGGTTTGGTCGAGGGTTCCTGGGTCCTTCTTATCCTCTCCTTGATCACCTGTAGCAGCACGCGTCGAGCATCGGCCGGTGGAGAGGCATCCGAGGGCAACCATGACGACACACAAGGAGAGAGGTAGGAGGCGTCTCTTGTTGGGCTGGGCCAACCACTGTACACTTACGGCCCAGACCAACCAAGAAGTTATAGAGAAAATTCCTTATTTGACACTGTCTTAAAACCTGGTTCCTTATTTGACACTGGAAAAGTTTTTCTTCCCTATTTGACACTAGTCCTAAATATTATTCCCAATACGACACTTCCGTTCATTTTGAGTCTAAATGACACCTGAAAAGACGATTTTGCCCCTCATGTGGTATGTGTGCGCGCGTGTGTGTGCTGTTGCGTGTGTGGGTGCACGCGCACATGTGTGCTGCTGCTGCATGTGTGTGTGCATGTGTGTTTGCTACTGCATGTGTACGTGCGTGTGTGTGTGTGTTGTTGCGTGCCTATGTGTTGCCTGTGTGTGTGCTGCTGCGTGTGTGTGTATGTGGGTGTGTGCTGCGTGCGTGTGTGTTGCTGCGTGTGTGTGTGTGCGTGTGTGTGTGTGTGCACGCGCGCGTGCGTGTGTGTGCGCGTGCGTGTGTGTTGGTGCATGTGTATGTGTTGATGCGTGTGTGCTTCTGCTTTCGCACTGATGCTGTGTGTGTGCGCTATTGCCCCCCACACACATACCACATGAGGGGCAAAAGAGTCTTTTCAGGTGTCATTTAGGCTTAAAATGGACGAAAATGTCATATAGGGAATAAAATTTAGAACTTGTGTCAAATAAAGAAGAAAAACTTTTCCAGTGTCAAATAAGGAAGCAGATTTTAAGATAGTGTCAAATAAGGAATTTTCTCTAAGTTATACTCCTTTTCTTACTTTTCTGTTTTTCTAATTGTCTTTACTGTTTTGTATTTCTTTTGACTTCAAATGATTTTTGTTACATATGAGATCTCACAGTAAATCAAAGGCAATAAATCTGGAGTGGCTCACGAGTTTGGGGACAAAAAATATATATAATTAGGTTTATATTTAATTGGTTATTTTAACTTCTATTGGACCTCTTATTAATTTTCTAGGAGTTTATTTGTGATACAAATGAAGTTGGTTTCAACATGAAAATTAGTTGGTGAATGTTTGCATCTTGACGAACATTTTTATTCTACTGTCTGAAGAAAAAATTGTCTTGCAATTTAAATTTGAATTTGGATGGGATCTGAATCGAAGTGAGATTAAAAACAGTAACTGCGATGATGTGGCATCATTAGCAGGGATCACTGTAGCTTAATTATCCAGGCATCACAATCTCCCAGCCATACCCGACCATTCTGCCGAGTGATGCCCTCTCGTAGGTGATATCCATCTTGGGAATCTTGCTTTCTTGCTAGTCGAGCTAACAGGCGTTGCGCTGAAGGATCGGTCCGATAACTCAGCTGAACTGCTTCAAGCTTGGCGGGCACTATCATCGTAATGGTCGCGAGATCTCCCTATGGAGGTCTAGGAAGGCAGGAGAGAGCGTCGGCTGCCCGGTTGTCTGCACCTCTCTTGTACATGATGCGGTAACGCAAGCCGAGCAGTTTAACCATGATTTTCTGCTGCCATGGAGTGGACAACCGCTGATCCTCTAAATGAATGAGGCTTCTTTGATCAGTATGAATGATAAATTCATCATTTTGGAGATAGGTGCGCCAGTGATCGATGGCCATGAGGATAGCCAGTCCTTCTTTTTCATAGGTGGAAAGCATCAGGTTGCGCGGCCCCAACACGCAACTCAGGCAACCAATAGGATGCTTCTCCTGCATCAAAACCGCTCCAATGCCCAAATCAGACGCATCCATTTCCAGTTCAAAGGTCTTGGAGAAGTTGGGCAGAGCCAGCACCGGCGCGGTGACCAACGCTTGTTGCAGAGTCCGGAATGCGCCGTCTTCTAGATCAGTCCAGCGGAAGATGGTACCCTTCTTGAGCAAATCTGTGAGTGGCCGGGAGATGATAGCAAAACCTCAGATGAATTTGCGGTAATAACCGGCAACCCGAGAAAACCCCTCACTTCCTTCACATTGGCAGGGACCGGCCACTTTTGTACTGCTGCAATGTTTTTCCCATCGGTGCGTACCCCTTCTCCGCTGATCTCATGACCCAGGTAAAGTAGCCTTGGGCTGGAAAATGTGCACTTACTGTACTTGATCTTCAATTGATGCTCTTGGAGTAGCTGAAATACTTGACGTAGCAGTCGAATATGCGAGCTCATGTCTTTGCTGTAGATGAGGATATTGTCGATGAAAACAAGCACTCCCTGATGCAGCAATGGTGACAGGACAATGTTCATGCCGCCTTGGAAGGTTGGTGGGCCACGAGTTACTCCATATGGCAGTACCTTGAACTCGAAATGGCCATGGTGTGTGTTGAATGTTGTCTTATGCTCATCCTCAGGCCGCATCCGGATTGGATGGTACCCTACCCGCAGGTCCAAGCTGGTGAGCAGATAGCTCCTGCTAGCTCGTCGAGCAGCTCCTCAATGACAGGAAGAGGGTAACGATTCTTGACGGTCACTGCGTTGAGGTGTCGATACTCCACGCAAAAATGCCACGTGAGGTCCTTCTTCTAAACCAACAAGACCGGAGAGGCAAAAGGACTCGTTCTGGATTGAATGATGCCTTGAGCTAACATATCAGCTACTTGCCGTTTGATTTCATGTTTTTGTGCTGGACTGTGTCGGTATGGGTGCAAGTTGACATGCCATGCCCCGGGCACCAGAGGGATGGCACGATCAAAAGCTC
The DNA here is from genome assembly GCF_003073215.2 of Triticum urartu. Classification (NCBI taxonomy): domain Eukaryota; kingdom Viridiplantae; phylum Streptophyta; class Magnoliopsida; order Poales; family Poaceae; genus Triticum; species Triticum urartu. Next base: position 13,441,650 of record NC_053023.1, read on the forward strand.
GTTGCGGTGGCAATCCTTGCGGCTCCTCAAACAACACCCCATACTGCTCAATCAGTTCCCCAATAGCTGATGGAATGGGTGGTCTTTCCATGTTTTCAGTTGTTTCACAAAGTTGCACGACCCGAGCCACTGCCTCTTGTTCCAACAAATCATGCAGTTCATCCCCTGAAATCAAATCACAGCGGGTGACATCCGCTCGCACACCTGTGAGATGCACTTGCTTGTCCTTGTACACAAAATCCGTGGTCTTTTATAACCAATGGACTTTCATTGGGCTATGGCACGGCAGCCAATCAATGCCCAAGATTACATCATAGCACCCCAGGGGTAGAACCTTGAGATTCAAGGTGAAATCAACTCCCTGAGAACGCCAAGCGCACGGCGGTATTTCTTGATCACAATGCAGAACCCCGCCATTGGCCACGCGCACCGAAATGGCACGTTGAGCATGCTGCACCCCTTGAAGGTGTTGAGCCGGAGATGAGCTGACAAAACCGTGCGAGGATCCAGAGTCCACAAGCATGAGCACCTCCCGCTGTTGTACCCAACCATGCAAACGCATTGTCGTCGGTGATTCAGCCCCTTCAATTGCTTCCCTGGAGAGGACACAACAATCAGCCTCACTGGTCGATGCCTCCACGGGTGTTGTATCAGATGATGGTTGGTGAAGCATCTCGATAAGCTCCTCAACCACGTGAAGCTGCACTGTGGGAGCACAACGATGATCGCGCCCCCAATGCTCGCCGCAAGTGAAGTAGAGGCCCTTGGCGTGGTGATACGCCCGCAGTGCCGCCAGCCGGTCGTCGCTTGCTGGTGGTCGAGGCGTGTCGAGGGTGCGGCGGTCGTCTTGGCGCATATCGCCGGGGGCACCGCCTGCCTTCGTTGGTGGAGGAGGAAGCGACAATGCTGTGCGAGGAATCACCCGCCCTCCTGCAGACATGGAGAGGGACGCAGGGGTATGTTGTTCCTCTCGCCGAAATGTGTCCACCACCTCTTCCTGTAAACAAGCAAGATCCATAGCAGTATCCAAGTTTTGGGGGCGATGAAGCACGACAGCAGCACGGATATCACGTTGCAAGCCATCCAAAAATTGAGTAACAAAAAATGCAGGATCCCATGAAGTGTGATGCGCTAACAGGTTATGCATGATTTGTGTGAATTGTTCAGCATACTCTGCTATGATGCCAGTTTGTTTCAGCCTATTAAATTGCCTCGGGAGGTTCTGAAACTCCTCATGACCAAACTGGATGCATATAGCGATGGCAAAATCACCCCAATCCGGATACTGCAAATGCGCTTGCGATGATTGCAACCAAGTGAGAGCGCTCTCTGTAAAGTTCATAGCAGCACAACTAACACAAGTATCTGGACTAAGCATGCACACTCGGAAGTAGGCCTCGCATTTGAGACGCCACGCTCTCGGTTTATTCCCATCAAACAGAGGAAAATCTAATCATGGTGGTGGTGGCATGCGAAGGTACCCACAATCCCCGGAAAACGACTGCTCGCCATGGTGATAGAAGTCGGACGTACCAGTGGCCGGAGGTAATCGAGGGGTGCGGATCTCCCCTAACGATTTCCCTCAAAGATCAGTGAAAACGCCATGGCCATTGGGCCCGTGACCAGTGTCACCACGAACTGGAGTGTCGATGGCGCCTGGATGGGTCGCGTCGGCCATCAGTGGCAGAAGACGAGGCCGCAACCCGTCTGCGAGTTGGGGAAGCAATGGCGGAAGCTCACTGAACCGCAGGGGAGGGGGCGGTGGAGCGATCAACGCGGCCTTATCCACTGGCGATGTGGTGGTGGCCTTGTCGATCTGAGTCCGCAAGTGACCCACCTCTGATTGGATCTCCTCCACGGACTGCTGATCAAGGGGCGCCATCCCTGCATCTCATGGACAACGGGGTGGATATCTTCGATTTTGGTGGTGAGGGCCACGATTGCCGTGGTCAGATCAGCGATCGCCTTGGTGTGCTCCTCCATCATCGTGGCCTTGCCTTTCCCGCGTCTGGATGATAGATGGGAATCACCCAGCCAGATTGGGGAGGGTGGAGAAACTTTTTTGGGTGGATCGGACAGGCTCTGATGCCAATTGTTATGCTCCCGCTCGAATCTTAACAACACACAGAGGAATTGAGGATACAAGTCTTGATTGATCTAGAGTTCTAGGGAGGAAGGAAGGGGGGTCGGGAGAGAATAGTGTCGCCGCCAGGCTATTACTTTCTCCCCACCTCACGCAGGAGGCCTCAAGACCTACTTAACCCCACCCCTCGTTTCCCAAGTGTGGGCTGGGAACTTGTTGTTGGGCTTCACTTCGTGTCGCGTCCGTTCCGGGCCATCGGGTGGTGCGGCAGCCTGGCCCGTAGTAGTTGCTGCAGGAGGGGCCAGGGTGGCAGGGACCGTAACATGCTGAGAGTGTTGAAAAACTTGATACATGTCACTTGATTTATGTCAAAACCTTCGCATCTGTCCCAGAATTGCATGATTCTAACTGTATTTTTGTCTTGACTCTCACAGCTGAAAGCTGCAAATGATTGGCCCACTACTCCAGGTTCAGAGGAATCCTTTGATCCCCTGTTAATTTGTTTTGTTTTATTTTTCATTCCAAGAAAGTAGGGATTGACTGTTTAGATTGGAAGACCTTACTGTTAATTGCTTGAAAGTACTCCCTTTGTTCACAAATATAAGATGCTTTGGATATTTCAATATGAAACATATGGACCGAAATGAGTGAACAAACACATTGAAATGTGTCTATACGTTTGAATCAGAAAACAAAGTTAAACATCTTATACTATGTGTGAATAGTAGAGGGAGTAGCAATATTTATGATCTAACTTGTGCTTTATGATTCCATGTGTTTATCTCTTAGTACAATGGCTCTGATATATGTTACCGTGGCAGGTTCTGAAATGTCAGCTAAATATTTACTGGAAGTCCAAGAAACTAGCTTCCGAAAATCTTGTGCCATAGATAGAACATAGTTAAATTCACAGCTGCAGTCCTCGTATACAGTTCAGAGGAGTGAATAGCACACTACTATCACTTATTGTTTAGCGTTCCAAAAAACTATCATATTCTTGTTTGTCGCAGATACCTACCACATACGTAGTTTGATGTTTTAAATAAACCAAATAACCAAGTGGTTTACATTTGATCAGGTTTATGACAGTTGGGGTCCGCACATATGATAAACCATTTATTTCATCATTAACTGAGATGTGCAGCCCACATGTTAGTATCCCTTCCTCATATTCTAATAAAAATCTTCAATCCCCCTGTCTTTATAAATTTAAAAATATGTCCTTATCTTTTATAGAATAAACACAAACATTTTGTAAAAGCAATCAGGTTCCTGCAAACATTTTTAAAAAGTATAATTAGGTCCCTACAAAAAAATAAGCAATCAGGTCCCAGCAATTTTATTAAAAAATAATTGGGTCCCTGTAAATTCTTTTAAAAAAGGAACCAGATGCCTGCTCCTTGCCGCCGCAGCGCCTTACCATCAAAACGGCCTCTGCTGCTGCTCTTCCGTGCACCTCCAACAGGGCCTCTGCTGCTGCTCCTTGCCACCTGCCCGCGCTGAAAATACAACTTGCGCCGCCAGCCGAGACGAGGCTCAGGGAGCCGCTGCCATGGCGCAACCACCAGACAGTTTTCGTGTCTGCTAGCCGAGACGAGGCTAGGGGAGTGGCCTCCATGGTGCAATTGCCAGACATTTTTCAAGTCTTTCGGCCAAGACGAGTTTTAGGGAGTCGCTGCCGCACAACTACTAGATAGTTTTAGTGTCTGTTGTCAAATGCATACGAGAGAACTTCAAACTACTTTACTATATGATTTTGTAGGGCTGAGCTTTCTTTGGCTATGTTATTTTGAGAAGACATAATTGCTTGGTTAGTATGCTTGAAGTATCATTATTTTAATGTCAATATTAAATTTTTTTCTTGAATCTTTCGGATCTGAATATTCATGCCACAATAAAGAAAATTACATTGAAAATTATGTTAGGAAGCATTCCACATCAAAAATTCTGTTTTTATCATTTACCTACTCGAGGACGAGCAGGAATTAAGCTTGGGGATGCTGATACGTCTCCAACATATCTATAATTTTTGATTGTTCCATGCTATTATATTATCTGTTTTGGATGTTTAATGGGCTTTAATATGCTCTTTTCTATTATTTTTGGGACTAACCTATTAACCGGAGGCCCAGTGCCAGTTTCTGTTTTTTGCCTATTTCAGTGTTTCGCAGAAAAGGAATATCAAAAGGAATCCAAATGGAATGAAACCTTCGCGAGGATCTTTCTTGGAAGAAACGCAATCCAGGAGACTTGGCGTGGAAGTCAGAAACGCAACGAGGGAGCCACGAGGCAGGAGGACGCGCCCAGGGGGGTAGGCGTGCCCCCCACCCTCGTGGGCCCCTCGTAGCTCCATCGACGTACTTCTTTCGCCTATATAACCTCTTATACCCTAATAACATCCAGGAGAGCCACAAAACCACTTTTCACCGCCGCAACCTTCTGTACCCATGATATCCCATCTGGGGCCCTTTTCCGGCGATCTGCCAGAGGGGGAATCGATCAAGGAGGGATTCTACATCAACACCATAGCCTCTCCGATGATGTGTGAGTAGTTTACCACAGACCTTCGGGTCCATAGTTATTAGCTAGATGGCTTCTTCTCTCTCTTTAGTTCTCAATACAAAGTTCTCCTCGATGTTCTTGGAGATCTATTCGATGTAATATTCTTTTGCGGTGTGTTTGCCGAGATCCGATGAATTTTTGATTTATGATCAAGTTTATCCATGGACAATAATTGGTTCTTCTCTGAATTCTTATATGCATGATTTGATATCTTTGCAAGTCTCTTCGAATTATCGGTTTAGTTTGGCCTACTAGATTGATCTTTCTTGCAATGGGAGAAGTGCTTAGCTTTGGGTTCAATCTTGCCGTGTCCTTTCCCAGTGATAGTAGGTGCAGCAAGGCACATATTTTATTATTGCCATCGAGGATAAAAAGATGGGGTTTATATCATATTGCTTGAGTTTATCTCTCTACATCATGTCATCTTGCCTAATGCATTACTCTGTTCTTATGAAATTAATACTCTAGATGCATGCTGGATAGTGGTCGATGTGTGGAGTAATAGTAGTAGATGCAGAATCGTTTTGGTCTACTTAACACGGACGTGATGCTTATATTCATGATCATGCCTAGATATTCTCATAACTATGCGCTTTTCTATCAATTGCTCGGCAGTAATTTGTTCACCCACCGTAATACATGCTATCATGAGAGAAGCCACTAGTGAAACCTATGGCCCCGGGATCTATTTTATATTATATAAGTTTCCGATCTAAAATTCTAGTTTACTATTTATTTTATTTTGCAATCTTTACTTTTCAATCTATAAAACAAAAATACCAAAAATATTTATCTTATTATGTTTATCAGATCTCACTTTTGCAAGTGGCCGTGAAGGGATTGACAACCCCTTTATCACGTTGGTCACAAGGTTCTTGATTGTTTGTGCAGGTACTAGGCGACTTGCGTGTAATCTCCTACTGGATTGATACCTTGGTTCTCAAAAACTGAGGTAAATACTTACGTTACTTTGCTACATCACCCTTTCCTCTTCAAGGGAAAACCAACGCATGCTCAAGAGGTAGCAACCATCTTCATCCTACACCTCCCACAGATTGATAAACCTTAGGTCATCCACTTGAGGGAAAATTGCTACCGTCCTACAAAACTCTATGCTTGGAGGCCCAACATGTGTCTACAAGAATAAAATTGCGTAGTAGACATCAATCTATCGTGTAATTAGGCACCTTATGAGGTCCCTTGAAATCCTTAGGAAAACGCTCGATGCGCAGAGCCGGCGCTAAACATGGCACACCCAATGTTCTAGATGTCACCCTGGCTCCACCGAAGCTGATGGATAAGCCGGAGACTGTTGTTGAGACGCTAGCTGAGCCGCCAGCTCAGCCTCCCAACATGCTCTGCCCTGATCCACAAAGGTCTGAGAATCAACACCACCGCGCGCCGGGTCATGCCCACGAGGCTGGTTACGACGCTATTCACTGCTTGAAACTGCGGGCTACTCAATATGTTTGCTATAACTCCGGCTTGGACGAGGGGTTGAGTGAATCCATTCACGACTATACGAAAAAGCCGCCTATTGGGCCACGGCCGTCTGAAGAAGTTATCTGGCCCTCCGCATCTCTATCGCAGCCGGAGACTCGCCTTCAACTGGAAGATCCACCAATCGTGACGCCGCAGCGATCATGTTATCCAAAGGGTTAGAATAATGACCCAGCGGTGTCTGCACATGCTGAGGCGGTGTCACATCCAAACGAGGCGGGTCCATAGTACGTGGTGCTACCTCTTGAGCACTGCGTTGGTTTTCCCTTGAAGAGGAAAGGGTGATGCAGCAAAGTAGCATAAGTATTTCCCTTAGTTTTTGAGAACCAAGGTATCAATCCAGTAGGAGATCACGCTCAAGTCCCACGCACCTACACAAACAAATAAGAACCTCACAACCAATGCGATAAAGGGGTTGTCAAGCCCTTCACGGTCACTTACGAGAGTGAGAAATGATAAGATAATATTTTTGGAATTTTTATGATAAAGAGAAATAAATATGCAAAGTAAAATAAACGGCAAAGGAAATAACTAAGTATTGGAAGATTACTATGATGGAAGATAGACCCGGGGGCGATAGGTTTCACTAGTGGCTTCTCTCAAGAACATAAGTATTACGGTGGGTAAACGAATTACCGTCGAGCAATTGATAGAATTGAGCATATAGTTATGAGAATATCTAGGTATGATCATGTATATAGGCATCACGTCCGCGACAAGTAGACCAAAACAATTCTGCATCTACTACTATTACTCCACACATCAACCGCTATCCAGCATGCATCTAGAGTATTAAGTTCATAAGAACAGAGTAATGCTTTAAGGAAGATGACATGATGTAGAGGGATAAACTCATGCAATATGATATAAACCCCATCTTTTTATCCTCGATGGCAACAATACAATACATGTCGTTTCCCTTTCTGTCACTGGGATCGAACACCGCAAGATTGAACCCAAAGCTAAGCACTTCTCCCATTGCAAGAAAGATCAATCTAGTAGGCCAAACCAAACTGATAATTCGAAGAGACTTGCAAAGATAAACCAATCATACATAAAAGAATTCAGAGGAGAATCAAATATTGTTCATAGATAATCTGGATCATAAACCCATAATTCATCAGATCTCGACAAACACACCGCAAAAGAAGAATACATCGAATAGATCTCGAAGAAGATCAAGGAGAACTTTGTATTGAGATCCAAGGAGAGAGAAGAATCCATCTAGCTAATAACTATGGACCCAAATGTCTGAAGTAAACTACTCACACATCACCGGAGAGGCCGTGGAGTTGATGTAGAGGCCCTCCGTGATCAATGCCCCCTCCGGCGGAGCTCCGGAAAAGGCCCCAAGATGGGATCTCTCGGGTACCACTACAAAAAAATACACTTCTGTGATGATACATGTTTGTCACAGTAGGTCGCTTTTTTGTCATGCATGTACATCCATGACAAATTTATGACAGAATCAAGATAGTCATACCTGTGCTGTCGTAGAAGTGTTCCATGACATTACCAAAATTATCATCACGGAACTGTCCACTTCCATGACGATAAATCGCGCGTCACAGCAGTGCTTTCATCAAGGGTGACCGACACGTGGCATCCACCGTAACGGAACGCCGTTAAGCTATCGGGTCGGGTTTTGGATCCGATAACCCGTTAACAGCCCCGACCAATGGGAAATTTCCACGTGTAAAATTCTTATTGGCCGGACAAAACACTTGTCAGCTCGTCAGTGGGTCAGATAGGCGCCTATGATACGTCGACACGTGGCACGGCCCAATAGATGCCCATTCCTGTGAAAAGGCCGGCCCATTTGAATTGGTCAAAAGGTGGCGGGCCGGCCCATGGAAAGCCTGTTAACAGCCTATTCGCATATAGCCCATTTACAGCCCGCTAACCCAAGGCCCGTTACGCTCTATCTGAATTAGGCCAAGTAGCGTCATTCGGGCCATCCAATATGATTCCAGTCCGTTTTCACTTTTGGCCCATCTATGGCCCATGACGTCTTTCGGCCCATATGAGGCCCTATGTAACTCTTGGCCTATTAAGGGCCCATGGTGAAACTGGCCCGTAATGAACAGTGTATCACTTTATACCCATTAATGGCCCGTTATTCCGTTGGGCCATTTCCAGCTCATGTTATCTTTTGGCCTTCTCAGAGCCCATTTATTCTTGGGCTCATTTCCAGCATTCGTTTACTTACAGCCCGTTACTGTCATTTTCTGCTTGTGGGCCAAATTCAGCCCGTGGTTACAGTCGGCCCGTTTGTGGTCCGTTAATACGTTGGGTCGTTTTCATAGCGTCATCAAATACGGCCTATTAACGATGGCCCGTTACGGTCGGCCCATGAATGGACGATTCCAACTCTAGCCCGTTTACGGTCATAATGCGGCCTGTTATTGGCCCATGTTTGGCCAATCGATCATACGGCCCGTATAAGGCCAATTGATGATACGGCCCGTAGAAGGCCCATTGTTTCTACGGCTCGTAGAAGGCCTACTATTTCTACGGCCCGTAGAAGGCCCACTGTTTCTATGGCCCGTAGGAGGCCCAGTTCACTACAGTAAATATTAGCCCATGGTTATTGTGGCCTAGTTTTAAAAAATAGGTTATTGCAGCCACTAGTTAACCGCGGAAAAAGAACTGCAATGACTACAAGCAAACAAATAAACAAGACAACAAGGAAATAAATAAGCAAGCAACTAACGCTAGGTTATCATGACTATTACACAAATTACATCCACTGGGCATCAAAGTTCGCCACCAGTGCAAATATAGGGAACAAAGCAGCATATCATATACACTGGACGTCAAAATTGGCCACCAGTGCAAATAAACGTGGCAGAAAAACAAGAGCATAACTGAAACAACTTCAGAAGAGCTCAAGAAACGTTATCCTGGGTATCCACCTTACT